>NC_068307.1:3032500-3060000 GCF_025860055.1 Xyrauchen texanus | reverse complement strand
ATAAATGTAATCTTAAATTTTACTCAAGTCTGCGAGTCTTCCTGATAGAAACGCTGTTACTAAAGACATTTTAACAAGACTTTACTTACTAGAAGTCCAAAGTGCTAAAAGTGCCAAAAATGAAAGAAACCCCCATATTTTAATATACAGCTTTATATATAATTTTGTAATCAAAACATTTTAATTATAGGGCTGTCAATCAATAAAAAAATGTTAACCCGAATTAACTACATGGTATACCGATTAATTATTCACACATAATACATATATATTTGCTGAGAAAGTCCTTCAAATAACAATAATTCAATATATAATGATTAAATAATTATAAATAGTTATATTTAAATCATTAAAAATAATATATATATATATAAACTAATTATACAGATAATTAACATGCATTACATTATTTTGGCACACAACTTAAGCATTAAAAAATATTGTGTATTTCCATATTATTGAACATAAGACAATCATTGGTCTACAGTCCACAGCGATCCATGATTCTGAAATTGAATTCGGCAATCAGTCCAAGACTTATTATTAGGGCCTGTCTAAGGTCACGTCAATGTACACCTGCATCAGATGGATTCTTTTGGAGTGTCCCGGTTGCGTCACCTCATAAATATGATGTTCTGAGGTCACTGTGTCAAGTTAAACAAAGTTTGAAACTTGCAAAAATGCGTTTTGAGATCCTTGCGTTCAGATTTGTGCTCTTGAATACAAGAACGTGTTCTCATCTTGTGCTGTCTGCTCTCGGTGAGTGTGGTTTGTTCTCTGTCTGTATAAACGGTGCGTTGCCTATAAAGCGAGTTTCGTTTACTGCCCCCCGGAGAAAACAGGTGGTACTTCATCCTTGAATTGCTTATAAGGAATATTCCCTATTACGGTCCGGGGACATGATTAATTGGATTAATGTTTTTAACATGTTATTTTTTTATATATATTTAATCGACACCCCTAATTATTACATACAAAATGCCACCTGTGGACTTCATTGGAATGGGCAGAGTCTTGGAAATGCATCTTAAATGAAACTTTCCATATATTTCACCGTATCGTTACTGTAAACTGTTAAGCATCTCTGTCTTAACACCCTCATACTCACAAGTGGCGAGACACGGAGGAATCGTGATAGTAATTATACAGCTCAGTCTTCAGCAAAGGTGGCACATGGCAAATAAAAAGCACGTTAAAATCATTACAATGTCGCTTATTTTCATATTGCCAGCAAAATCACTGCAAATATGTTGAGGATATTCAATAGACTGTATATTGCCTGGCACTTGTATTGTGTATCTTTGTGCATGATAGCATGAGTGCAGTATTTAATAATGCATGTGTGTGCATGCAGGTTTCCTAGTATGTTATGATGGCTGTCTGTGGTCAGTTGTGTTCAAGTCAGCTGACAATTATCGAATTCCTGAAGCCCGAACATTGACAGGCTGGGAAAAAATACTGCATCTCTCCTCTCTCCACCCTCTATACACCCATCTCTCTCTCTCTCTCTATCACATACTCTCCATTTCAATTCCTCTCTCTACGTCTTTTCCAGCACTGTTTATGTTCTTTCTTCCCTCTTTATTCCCTCCCTCTCTGCGGAAATGCTGAGGCGGCAGTGGCACTCTGACTGAATTAAGACTGTATGATTGATGCACAGCACTCTCAAACGAGAGCGAGAGATCACGAAGGGAGCCGAATACAGGAGGAAAAGGAGGGAGCTGGATAGAAGGGACGGATAAAAGATAAGACGAGGTGGAGAGGAGAGAAACTGAAGAGAGGAAAAAGAACAGAGGATGAGAGGAGTGTGAAATATGCAACAAAACACTTTTTAGTACAGGAGAGATGCAGATGTCAGGGAGTTAAAGGTCCTGCTTTGATACTTATAGCTGAAGTGTTTTTTATGTCAACAGTTAATAGTCAACAGTTGGCTGATGTCCTCTAAAAAGTGCAACACTGTGGCTTTGTGGCACATTCAAACCAATGCTCAGTGAGTTTGGAGCACAACTGTGTTTTTTTTACCAAAATTGTTACAAATTTAAATTGTTACAATTCCGTTTGGTGTCGCTATAGTTACTATAGTGTCTTGCTAAACATAATTGATACTTTTTACTTCTAAATTATTTTTTCACAAAATATTTTACTGTGTAATTACATGTATTGTCTTAAGCTTTTCCCCTTTAACTATAATGTGAATCATACTTTTTAATCCTAAAAAATATTTGACTGTACAATCACATGTATTATCGCCTTAAACAGCCATTTTAACCATTAACTAATAGGTAAATGATACTTTTTACATAAACAATATTTAACCATAAAATTACATCTCATTAACCAGTGTACATTTTCACCATTAATTATAAGGTAAATGTAACTTTTTAATAAAAAAAACACATTTTATTTACAATATTTTACAGTGCAATTACATGTATTGTCTTGTTAAAACCTGTATACATTTTCACTTTAAATTATGAGATGAATTTAACTTTTTACTTAAAAAACATAATATTTTTTTTACAATATTTTAACGTAAAATTACACGTATTACCTCGTTAAACTTAGAATACATGTTCACCATTAATTATAAGGTAAATTTGTCTTTTTACTTTAAAAAACATTTCTTTTTACAATATTTTACTGTAAAATTACATGTATTGTCTTGTTAAACATATTGTAAATTTTTACCGTTAACTATAATGTGAATCATACTTTTTACTTCTAAAAACGTTTTTTTTTTTTATTTTACCGTAAAATTACATGTATTGTCTTGTTAATACCTGTATACATTTTCACTTTAAATTATGAGATGAATTAAACTTTTTACTTAAAAAACATAATATTTTTTTACAATATTTTAACGTAAAATTACATATATTACCTCGTTAAACACAGAATACATGTTCACCATTAATTATAAGGTAAATTATACTTTTTACTTAAATTTTTTTTTTTTTACAATATTTTACTGTAAAATTACATTAAATTGCATATATTTTAACCATTAACTAAGAAGTCAATTATACTTTTTTCTTTAAATGTTTATATATATATATATATATATATATATATATATATATATATATATATTACAGTAAAATAAATGTCTTGTTAAACATACAGGAATATATATTTTCACAATTTACTATAAAGTAAATCATACTTTTTACCTTCCATTATATATATATTATTTCACCATTAAATCACATGTATTTTCTCGTTGAAAATGTTCACTAAACTATTAGGAGAATTATACTTTTTACTTCTAAGAAATGATGTCCCTGGTTATCAGATTTGGCTAACAATACTTAGCTATACTTTGGGGATAAACATTTCCAAGTAAACACATGCACATTTACATAAATCATATGGTATGTCCTCATTTACCTAAATGAGGACAGATCATAGACTTCTATTGTTTAAAAATAAAGTTAATTATTAATTATTACAGACTAACCCTAAACAAAGTCTCTGTCATGGCAAGTCAGTCCACTCGGAGGCTATCTTTGGAATGCTCCCGGGCGATATCTGTATCTGAAAGCTGATTGGCTCTTTTACCTGTAAGGCGGGACTTACTTTTTAACACCTGCAATATTGGGTGTTCCAATTTCTCCCATTCATTTTTAATGCAAGTGGTCCGTCTCGGGATAAACGGTCTCTATGGGATAAACCCATACCTTACCACTGAAAGAAAGCACTGAGATTCTACATCTATTTCACCAGTATGATTTTGCTTTCTCTAATGTAAGATCATTTGACCCATCTTTTGGGGTGACTTCTTGGTAAAGCAGAGTGCAGATGATGTTAGTTATATTACATTCACACAAGTCATGGCAGTATTGCAGGAGAGCTTGAAATTGTGGTTGAAACTCGATATGTGGAGAATTCCCTACACAATCTATATCAATATTAGAACATCACTCAAACACAGCTTCGGCCAGCACAGATCAATATGATCAGCCGCAGTAAACACAGATACATATTCAATATGTTTCAGATCTCTCTGTTGGATGGTGTGTTCTGTGGTTTGTGCAGGATGGCAACAACACACATGTTAGGATAGTTTGTTTGCACTTTTGTGCTTATCTTTAGATTTCTGAACTGGTGATTAGCATCGCATGTCTTCCCTGCTCAATATACAGCACGGTTGGCACCAGGATACAGTATGTTGTGTTTCGGAAGCTTTTTGCCCAGCATTAGAAGTGTGGTAGCCAACCCAAGCCACTGTTGTGTTTTAGACCTTGTTTGGGTCACTTTTTGGCTCAGTTTGCCAATCTAATGTGTAAGCAATGCATACTGTCTTTCTTTGGACAGATTTATGGTATCAGAACAGAATCAGGGCATTTATTGGCTAATGTCAATCAGATTTCCATATATGAAATTACAGTGATGTCACAGCACAGGCAACCGTTCTACATTTCGCTACAACAACTGTTATTTTTCACACTATTACTCACACTCAGGTTATGTTACGATATCAAAAAACTATCAACTTAAATGTTTGTATTACAGACCCACCTACATTTACACATGTATTCCAGTGTGATTAGCTTGCGCGGTAGCTCACCTGATAATGTGTTCGACTTTGGACACGGAAGACGGAGGCTCGTGCCCAGCCGAGCACGCAAGCTGACACGTGAGACGAAAGCGTCATAGAAACGGCACGTGGTTGCTTCTAAAAATTAGTTTTCATGTCGTATTTACAGTACTTTTAGGACTCTATTAGTTTATTGCTTTAGGCAGTGCTTTAGGGTAAGGATGTGGATTTTTTTGTTCACCTCTCATTTATCTTTTAACACACTATTGGTTAGGTTTAGGTTAAAGTTTTAGGTCAGGGAGGTAAGTTTTACTCAATTCACCTTAATAACCTTGTCTCATTACCTCACCATTTCACTCGCCTTTGGTACCAAAAAACAGTAGGCAGATACAGAAACCGATATTTTGATACTTACTTTATTTTTCCATCAGATATTAAATGTTTTTGTCCAATATTGATTTTAACAAAAAACAATAGGCCGATACCAATATTGTTATGAATGGGAAGTCAGGAGAAGGCAGACGGGAGGTGCGGATCCAAACGCGGCATTATTTGGCAAGCACAGACAAATACGGGAACAAATGAAAAATCCACGATGGGAAAAGACAAACTCAAACACAAAATAACATACAGCTGAACATAGGTTAATAAAACATCCACAAAGGGTAAGGTTTCCTCGAACGAACACGAATAACAAGAGTAGGCAAGCATGGGCACGAACATGAAACGTCAACGATCGACAACGGAGAGGGGAAACAACAGGGTTTAAATAGACAGACACGAAGATGACAAAATAACAAACAGGTGTGGACAATAATGCAGTGCTGGCAGTGAGGGCTGGGAATGATGGGAAATGTAGTTTTTACAAGGACAGTGAAACACGGGGCGGACAACAAGGGATCGTAACAGATATTTGGATACTTTATTTTTCCATCAGATATTAAATGTTTTTGTCCAATATCGATTTTAACAGAAACCAATAGGCCGATACCGATATTTTGACATTTTATTTCGCTATCAATATGAAATTTTCTTGTCCGATACCGATTTTAGCATGAGTACCTTTGAAATACATGAAATACATGTATGAATATGAATTGCCAGAGCCGAGCGTTTGTTTGTAAACAATAACTTGCCAATGTTGAGTGGAATCTAGCGCAATAGTAAACATGTTGGAAGAGCCGACTGTTTATATGAGTGTATCGGTGTTGAATGTAATATTGCTCTAGCTGCAGAATCAGGATCTTTCTGCATGTTGCATCAGTGAAACTGCCCTCACATGTTGTCTGATTGCATCCAGCAGTCTGCTCAGTGGCTAACACAGGCTTACCGCAATGAAAACCATTAAAGGAATTCATGATGGAGGCAGAAAGCAACAGAGAGCGTGTTAGGGTGAGAGAGAGAGAGAGAGAGAGAGAGAGAGAGAGACCCATAGATAGAGAGACAGAGAGAGAGAGAGAGTTCCAAGGGAGGAAATGAGATAAGAGGGCCCTAAGACTGTGGAAAAACAAACAAATCTCAGCTAATCAAGATAAATAGCTTCAGCTAGACCTCCAAAGACCTGAAAGCGGCAGTGTTCTGAAGAATTTAACGTTAAACAATAATGTAAAAAACAGAGCGAGAGAGAGAAGCAGAGAGAAAGAAATGGGTTTCAAGGAGTAGCCGAGCCGACTCTTTAATCTGTCATGTATCTATTTTTAGTGTAGTGTGTAGAACAGGAGGGGGAATTCATAACTGAAGGCTTTTTAGCATGATGGTTCTCACACATGCTCACTTCGTGTCGCTCTGCGGGAAAAACAGAGCATTTGAGGAAGAGAAGAAGATTCACAAGATGGAGAAAGAGAATGAAGGAGCAAGCATTAAAGGAATAGTTCATCCAAAAATGACAATTCCGTCATTTACTCACCCTCATGTTGTTCCAAACCTCTCGCTATTATGCATGTTGTGCATGTTAAAATTACAGTCTCCGTTCAAATAAGGTAAATGGTGATTTATAGAAAGAAAACTAGGGGTGCAGCGATATGAAAATCTTTTGTCTGATTTTAGCAAAAAACAATATACCGATACAAGACCGATATTTTACAACTTGATTTATTTTGCCATCAGATATGATTTATTTTTTTGTCCGATACCGATTTTTAAAAAAAAAAACCAGTAGGCCGATTCAGATACCGATATTTTGCCATCAGATATACATTTTTTTTGTTACTTTATAGTTTGTAGTTATTAAATACATTTCACAAATGTTATTTCTCATCTATTCTGCGCATGTAGTTAGAGGCACAGAAGCATTATTATAATTTTTTTTAATTATTATTTTCAGTTAGGTTTGTGAAATTGTGATTTTGCATTTGCTCATTTAAACCATCACATCATTACAACCGATATTTTGCACTTTAATTTGCCATCAGATATAAAAAAAAAATAGTCTGATACCGATTTTAACAACAACAAAAGGCCGATACAAATACCGATATCTTGTCACTTTCAAATCAGAAATTAATTTTTTTGTCGATTTTAGGAAAAAACTAACGCCGATACAGATACCGATATTTTGCCACTTTCATTATTTTGCCATCAGATATTAATATGTTATTTGTCCAATACCGATTTTACCAACAACAAAAGGCCGATACAGATACCGATATTTTGTCACTTTCCTTATTACTTTGCCATCTGATATTATCTATTTTTTTCTTTCTATTTTTTGTCTTTATCTCAGTTGGTTATGGCCAATGCTGTGTCTTGTGTATTCTTTCATTTATTTTGTAGGGAGAATGCAGGTTGTTTGTTTTATTTCATTTGTGATGTGCTCGTCTCATCAGCTCTGTTTCCCCCAAAGCACACTGTCAGCGCAAACCTAGAGTGCAGCGACCGCTTTAAAAACTCCCTGCCCAACACGCATGCATGCTGTTTAAACATGCAATCACCTTCGCCGAGGATTAGTTCTTGTCACTACTAATAAAAGTGCTGTCAACTTTAAGGTCAAATTTCCAGTGTAGTTCTCTCTGTGCATGCACTGGTAGAACTGTTCATTTGGATGACTTTTGTTCATGAATCAACATCTTAACTAAGTCCTGGGACAACATCTCTATCAAATCAACACAGTCCTATACCTAACCCCAACTTGAACCCTAAAATCAGATGGGTGAGAGGTTAATAAAAATATTGTTCAAGCCTCAGTTTGGCCTTTTTCATCAATGCAAAGAATAAAATATGTTAACGGTAATTTGCCTACAGTGTTGCAGGAAGGTCGATGGTATATTTGAACATTTTGAATGTATTATTTGTTATTTTTGATTATTTAAAACGGATGGCCTAGTGCATGACAGCATATCCTGTTGGCGATAATTGTCTGTTGGCATGCTCAAAGTTCTACTTTGGTGAATTTTGACCTGTGATTTGGTATGATGAGAAGATGTGACCAATAAAAAAAGTTAAAAAGAACTGTTAATTAATCTCAAAAACATGTGTTCTGCTCTATATGTGGTGCTTTTTCAATGACGAAATATTGATGACTAAAACAAAAAACTCAAATTCACCTGATGATGAAATCTGTCTCACGTATACTGTGCACAAGATTAAGCAGTATGCAGAAAACTGACGTATACTTTGCCCTTAAAGGGACAGTTCACCCAAAAAGGCAAATTCTCTCATCATTTACTCACCCTCTTGCCATCCCAGATGTATATGAGGGTCATTCTACTACAGAAACGGCTGCTTTTGAGGTAGCAAAATGTCTAAAAATATATATATATTTTTTTTTAAACATTGAACCTAGGTTACATTTATTGGTAAGCCCCTTGGCTTTACGAATCCACATAAATGGCAGCTTAACAGGTTTAATTAAAAAAAAAAATATATATATATATATATATATATATATATATATATATATATATATATATATATATATATATTTAAAGAAAGCTTGTGTCATTTTTTTATCACTAGAGTTACTTTATAGTATTTAGTCATTAAATACATTTCACAAATGTTATTTCTCATCTATTCTGTGCATGTAGTTATTATAATGTAGAAAAATTACAAATTAAGCTTTTAATCATTTCAGTTAGGTTTGTGAAATTTTGACCATCATATCTTTGCTATAGTCATAACAATATTTGAAGTAATACAAATATAGTGATACAGTCCTTAAAATATGTGGAGTGGTGGTGGCGTAGTGGGCTAAAGCACATAACTGTTAATCAGGAGGTTGCTGGTTCGATCCTCACCGCCACCACCGTTGTGTTCTTGAGCAAGACACTTAACTCCAGGTTGCTCCGGGGGGATTGTCCCTGTAATAAGTGCACTGTAAGTCGATTTGGATAAAAGCGTCTGCCAAATGCATAAATGTTAATGTAAATATTAAACAGTAAATTTATAGAAAAGGATGTATATGTTAAATATGACTGGTTACACCAGTGACACAATGAAGCTCATAATATTGCATTCCTCCAATACTGATTATTGTTTGTCACCAATATCAATTATACGTCATCTCTAAAGCTTGGCAATTCCTTTACAATAAAATACCAACACCTAAAAGCCTCGAATGAATTATGGAATAAGTGAGGAGATTTCTGATAACTGAAAAGTGACTGAAAACACACAATGTGCCTTTCTTGATAGAACGTCAGCAAGTACGAGGCGGTAAGCCCCGTCTGGTGGTCTGAAGAAGTTGTACTCTGAACCGTCATGTCCTGCCGGAGATAGGAGACAGGGGTGAGGAGCCTACCCCCGTGCAGGACGGGACTCAACAGGTGGTGGTGGGGTGGAGGAGGTTGCCGTGTTAGCACACTGAAACAGCAATGTGATAGATTGTGAGCAGACTTATAAAGCAACGGCTTACATGTGATTGGCTGGGAATTACCCAGCTAATGGTGCGATGATGTACAGCTGCTAGTCTTCCCGCTAGAACAACTCTGCGCTTACATATACAGTATATAATATTTATTTGGAATTTCATTGATTTATGTCAAACATGTCATTAATGTGAAATTGAGGTATACATTATTACATTTAAAATAAGACTCCAGCGGTTTAATCCATGTCTTCAGAAGTGATATGATATGGGTGAGAAACAGATCCATATTTAAGTCCTTTTTCACTATAAATCTCCACTCTCACTGTCACATTCTTCTTCTTTTGTTTATGGCGATTCGCATTCTTTGTACATATCGCCACCTACTGGGCAGGGACGAGAATTTATAGGAAAAAAGTACTTAAATATTAAATATTGATCCCTATCATAAAGACATATATTAAATGACTGGATTACTTTTAAGCTGCCTTCATGTGCTTTTTGGATCTTCAAAGTTCTGGTCACCATTCACTTGCATTGTACAGACATACAGAGCTGAAATATTCTGTCTTATTTAATTCTCTGTTTTCCTTCTTTCAGACTAATTTTTTCTCCCAATCACCCTTTTCTCCCTCTTCCACATCTCTTCCAGAGTCTTAAAATTGGTCTGTGAATTATTGAAGGCACATTAAGTGCTGCAGACTGCGTTAATACTCCAACTGAATATGATTTACCATCTGCGTCGTGCAGCTGCACAACTACCAGGTCGAAAAGCACCACACAAAAATATATTCACACAGAAGGTGAGGACAAGCATTTTCCTACATCGGAGGAAATACTGTAAGAAATGCGAGAATGCAAAGTAGTTTTGCACACAGGACTTACAGTGTCCTCATCATTTCTTCCGTGAAGGGTTTGCGCAAATGCTCCGCTTTTGTCTCTCAGAACAGCCGCTCTGCACATGCTCATTTCAGTGCTCCAGCGGTTGCCATAGATACCTCTTTAAGTCTCCCAGCATGCACTTTACTACTTGCAATGTTTTCCCAGAGCTAGCTTTGTGTTAGTGTTTTCAGTGAGCTCTGGATTAGTAGTGTGTGTGCGTCATTATTAGACTTCTCAAATGTTTCTCAGCTGGTTTCTTGAGAACTAACAGTGAATAACGTATTTATATTAAGTAACATAGTAACATAGTAACTAAGATGAATAAATGCTGTAAAAGTATTGTTCATTGTTTGTTCATCATAACTAATGTAAACGAATGGAACCTTATTGTAAAGTGTTACTTTTTTATTCAACTCAAAATATTATTTAAAATGATTGAATCATTTTGGCTACATTATGTTACACCAACAAAAGAAATGCAGGGGGTTATATTAAATATGAATCGATCCTTACGGTAATCCTTTCAGGTAAGCACTTTGTACTGTGCAATCACTGTTAATGTTGTCAACAAAAGTACTGATAAAAGTGTTTGTTGAAAAAGGGGTTTCTGATTTCTGATAAAAAAGACGCATCGTGACAAGAATCAAACATTTTTCTCCCAATTTGGCATGCCCAATTACCAGTGTGCTTTTAAATCCTCGTGGTCACGTAGTGATTCGCCTCAATCCGGGTGGCGGAGGACGAATCCCAGCTGCCTCCGCGTCTGAGACCGTCAATCCGCGCATCTTATCACGTGGGTTGTTGAGCGCATTGCCACCGAGACACAGCGCGAGTGGAGGCTTCACGCTATTCTCCGCGGCATCCACGCTCAACAAGCCACACCAAGAACGAACCATATTATAGCGACCACGAGGAGGTTACCCCATGTGACTCTACCCTCCCTAGCAACCGGGCCAATTTGGTTGCTTAGGAGACCTGGCTGGAGTCACTCCATGCCCTGGATTCAAACTCGCGACTCCAGGTGTGATAGTCAGCGTCTTTACTCGCTGAGCGCAGGCCCCCGAGCAATGCATACTTAAGAGAAACACTCAAAGAACACAAGCATTTCTTTTAACTTATTATGTACTTTGAAGCTCGTTACCATATTCGCATATTTTTGCTGTGGTATTAAAATTGTTATGGAGAACTGTGAAATTTCACTGGTATCAGTACTGACTACTAAAACAACACTATTACCAAACCACATTCCCCGATATTCTCTGTGGCCGCAAGAGTGAGAAAATGCATACATTTACATTTATGTATTTGGCAGACGCTTTTATCCAAAGCGACTTACAGTGCACTTATTACAGGGACAATCCCCCCGGAGCAACCTGGAGTTAAGTGCCTTAATCAAGGACACAATGGTGGTGGCTGTGGGGATCGAACCAGCGACCTTCTGATTACCAGATTACCAGTTATGTGCTTTAGACCACTACGCCACCACCACTCCATGTACACATAAAGCATCACTTCCACCCCTAATGAACAAACGTTGCTTTTTATTTTGTATAAGTGCTAAAAAGCTTCCAGACTTTTTCAGTAGCTGAAAATGCTAGGACAAAAAGTGAAATAGCGAAACAATTTAAAGTGCTACCAAAATGTGTAGTAAAAGTTCCAGAGGTTTCATCACAGCTGTATGTGTTTCTCTGTGTGTATGTCACAAGTATGATATAAGCGGTTTTGACAAGTGCTGAGAGTGTGTGTGTTGTATCACTGTCAGTGGCAGCTGGGAAAGAGACTCACAGTATCTGGATAATGACTGGTCTATTACAGGCAGGCTGAATCTGTCCGCACTCATCTGTTTAATGTGGCCCTGCAGCCCTCAGTGTGTGTGTGTGTGTGTGTGTGTGTGTGTGTGTGTGTGTGTGTGTGTGTGTGTTATTTTTGTGTGATTGTGTGTGAACTCAGGCCTGTAGCTCTGTATCCCTCACACATGAATTCACATGAATATATGAACCCTGGAAGGTTTTCTTTTAAATACAATTTCTGTCTTTTAACGTTATGGTATAATGCAATTGCTATTTATATTATATTGTGATAAACTGTGATTAGCGAATGCGTTGTGATTGTAATAGAATTGTAATAACTACTTTTGACTTAGAATTGTGCAATGTTTGGTATAAATAATTGTAATTTGCCTTAACTTTCCCTCTCACTCCGTTTGAGTGGATGATTTTGACCACCATCATTGCCAACTGCATCGTACTGGCTCTTGAACAACACTTACCAGATGGAGACAAAACTCCACTGTCAGAACGATTGGTAAAGTGCAACACACACACAAACATTCACACTTACTGAATGCATGTGATTACAAATAAACATCCAGTTGTTCAGATTTGTACTTGCCTTGTCAACATTTTGGCACTGACCCCACCACACATAAATACATATATATACACTCACCTAAAAGATTATTAGGAACACCATACTAATACTGTGTTTGACCCCCTTTCACCTTCAGAACTGCCTTAATTCTACGTGGCATTGATTCAACAAGGTGCTGAAAGCATTCTTTAGAAATGTTGGCCCATATTGATAGGATAGCATCTTGCAGTTGATGGAGATTTGTGGGATGCACATCCAGGGCACGAAGCTCCCGTTCCACCACATCCCAAAGATGCTCTATTGGGTTGAGATCTGGTGACTGTGGGGGCCATTTTAGTACAGTGAACTCATTGTCATGTTCAAGAAACCAATTTGAAATGATTCGAGCTTTGTGACATGGTGCATTATCCTGCTGGAAGTAGCCATCAGAGGATGGGTACATGGTGGCCATAAAGGGATGGACATGGTCAGAAACAATGCTCAGGTAGGCCGTGGCATTTAAACAATGCCCAATTGGCACTAAGGGGCCTAAAGTGTGCCAAGAAAACATCCCCACACCATTACACCACCACCACCAGCCTGCACAGTGGTAACAAGGCATGATGGATCCATGTTCTCATTCTGTTTACGCCAAATTCTGACTCTACCATCTGAATGTCTCAACAGAAATCGAGACTCATCAGACCAGGCAACATTTTTAAAGTCTTCAACTGTCCAATTTTGGTGAGCTCTTGCAAATTGTAGCCTCTTTTTCCTATTTGTAGTGGAGATGAGTGGTACCGGTGGGGTCTTCTGCTGTTGTAGCCCATCCGCCTCAAGGTTGTGCGTGTTGTGGCTTCACAAATGCTTTGCTGCATACCTCGGTTGTAACGAGTGGTTATTTCAGGCAAAGTTGCTCTTCTATCAGCTTGAATCAGTCGGCCCATTCTCCTCTGACCTCTAGCATCAACAAGGCATTTTCAGCCCACAGGACTGCCACATACTGGATGTTTTTCCTTTTCACACCATTCTTTGTTAACCCTAGAAATGGTTGTGTGTGAAAATCCCAGTAACTGAGCAGATTGTGAAATACTCAGACCGGCCCGTCTGGCACCAACAACCATGCCACGCTCAAAATTGCTTAAATCACCTTTCTTTCCCATTCTGACATTCAGTTTGGAGTTCAGGAGATTGTCTTGACCAGGACCACACCCCTAAATGCATTGAAGCAACTGCCATGTGATTGGTTGATTAGATAATTGCATTAATGAGAAATTGAACAGGTGTTCCTAATAATCCTTTAGGTGAGTGTATATATGCATGTGACAGAACAAATATGAGTATAGTTCATTAGATATAGTAAGAATTTAATTGTCAACAGTAGCTGGAACTTATACAGCTATAATGTAACTCTAATAACTACAATGTAAATGTAACACACAAGTCACAGAATATCATCTATGCTAGTCAGCTCGATACATTTACCTCCCAGGAGGTGATATTTATTCATGCATTTTTTTAATGCATAGATTTGATCGTTTTAGCCGTGTCCCAGATTCAGACTTTCAATATTAAACTGTGAAAATTACGTAATAAAAATAGCAATTATTGCATGTTTAAAACTTTGATATTCTAAACAGAGTCAAATGAACATAAACCATTTGAATATTTGTTGTTTGAAAATGTTTTAAATCCACTTTTTAACCATTAGGACTGTCCCAAAATTCCCACCACAATTTTTTTAATTATATTTAATTATATCACATTAATAATAATATAATAAATATATGAATATATAATATAATAAATGTTATAAATGTATAACGTAATATCTATAAATGTAAATATAATAAATGTTTTTATTATTATTATAATAATTTAGTTTAAGTTAATACAAGACGAGTGATGTGTGAAGAAAACAAAGGAAAATCAAGTAAATAGCTCATTAGTATGCAGAATATTGCATATTGCAAGTTGTAATTTTACCAAATTATGCAAAACATTTAGAAATATTATTTAATTATGTGTATTTAAAATACATAAAGTGTTATCTATGAAGGTTACTTTAGCAAAACAAAGGAGTCGACCATTTTATTTCAGAAATGTCAAAATTATGTTAAAAATGTCATTTTCATCAGCGTCATTTCCGGGACAGAATTCTATTAAACGCAATACAGAATTTGAGATGTGCTGGGAATGACACCGAGAAGGGAACTTTCATGACAAATATGACATAAATCTCCTCTGATGCATGTACATACACTGTTGGATATTGTACGTACACAAATTAAATAAGCAAGTGAGAGTGTGACATTTGGTAACTTCATTTTACATTCTAGAGACTAAAAGTGCCCGAAACTGTAAAAACACCCATATACATAAAGACCACGTACACGCTACAAAGTTTTGGGAGTGAAAGCCGCATTTAAATTCGGGAGTGAATCCCTTAAATTTTCGTTCCATGGGCCTCATTCGTGAAACATGAATTTTTGTGTAAATCATTCGTGAAAGCCGTTCTGACGTCAATTCTCGGATTCATGAAAGTTTTCGTATTTTCAAAACATTAGTCGATACGAAGGATATTCACACCTGCTCCCGACCACGTGTAAATCGTGCGTGAGACATCCGAACATGTTGTGTTCTTTCAGGTAAACTGAAAAAGTTAAATTTTATTAAGTAATAAAATAATTAACTAATATTTAAATCAATGAAATTAACATAAATTTGTAAAAAAATAAAATAAAATGCTTATCGTTTTTCCAGCAGAAGTGCTTGATTTTTCTAGAAGAAATTAATGCCCTCTAACGTGACTGGTTGGACAGTTTTTTATTTGATATGAGCTCAATAATTTAGGTTTCATAATTTAGTATAGGTATCTGTAAATCGCATTTGGTTGATAACGTATGTTCAATGCTAATGCTGTTAAACCTATAAAAAAACACATCGCGGGCATGTGTGGTCACAATACAATGGGGGGGGGGGGAATAGAAAAAGCCCACACATTGTCGTATAGCTTGTTAATGGTGGTGGAGATCCTCCTCCAGACATGAACTGAAAATGTTTTACTCAAATTTTTATTGCCTTCTTAAACTGATTCCCAAAATGTCTCCGATGGCAGCAAAAACATGCGTAAAAACGTAAGTCCTCACTTTCTTTGAGACGCTGTTGTTTGCTAAATCAAAATATGATGTGAATGCACTTCATTCATAAAACGTATTAATGTTCCGTATAGATGTTATCAGCATTCACTTGCGAGTCTGGTGTCTTCCTTAAATGGCGGTTTCATGGGCGTGGATTATGCTATTTGTGAATGAACATGCACACGCCCCCTATTTACGAATGTTTGGAGATTGAAGCGTTTGTGAATATGGCCGAAAGTTTTCGGAAAGCTCCATTTTATGTGCAAATTATGCAGAATTGACTTAAGTTTTATAAATGAGGCCCCATGTGTGTAAGGAATAAAGGAGTAACTAATGCAATTGCGATGATTAAACAACGCTGCAACCTCTGAATGAAAAAACTAAATGCCACCAGTTTAAACCGTTTGTGCGTGCTATATTTAAGCATGCACAATAATGCACAGGACACACTGAGAAACTTCGGGAGTTAATTTCGGGAATTGCAGAATGCTATGGTTGTAACTCCCATAAATGACCAAACTAAGCACTGAAAAGTGAACCGACTAGCGTATTTAGCTGTGGTGTGTACGTGGCCATATAGTGATGCTGTCCCATTAGGGCAAAAACGTAAACCCAAACACTGACGGTGTGAACTTAGCCCCAGTTTTATACACTTTGATACCCACAAAGACACAAGCACAGTCTGAATGTTTAGTTATAAAATGTCCTCACTAATGGTCCTGTCTACGATTTCTTCTTTCTCACAGGATGACACGGAGCCGTATTTTATTGCTATTTTTTGTTTTGAGTCGGGCATCAAGATTTTGGCACTGGGATTCGCCTTTCACAAGGGCTCCTACCTGAGAAACGGCTGGAACGTGATGGACTTTGTAGTGGTGCTCACAGGGTGAGTTATACAAGCACACACACACACCGGAGTCAGATTCTCTATTCTTATTTACATACAGGAACACAATAACATTCGTCAATCGAATGTTTGATTGTGATTGGTCAATCGTGGTATTCTGGAGTCAAATATATTAGTATAATGACTGCTAAAATGTTATTTGACTGATGTCCCAGGCAGCTACATAGTTTCATGTCTCTTGTATCACTCTGCAGTTTCTTTCATCTCACATACTGTAATCGAATAATATAATCTCAAATCAGTATGTCCCTTTATTTATACAACTGACATAATGTACAGTTAGCTGGTCATGATCCCAAAATAACCCCTTTTCAGGATGAAACAAGATCACCTTTTTGGGGTTTATTTGATAATGACCAGCTGATTGCACATTATCACTTACGTAAATACTAAAAGATTTACTAATCAGATGGCCAGTAAATATGCCCAGAGAAAGACACGCCCCTTCCTGAACTCTGTGTGTGAAGCAAAGCTACACACACACAGTGGAGGTCTGGTTGGACACAGGCTCCCTCATGTCTTAATGAGCACACACACACACACACACACACACACACACACACACACACACACATGTATTCTCAGACACAGGGCAGATCACAGCAGCACTGAGGGAGCAACCATCAGGCCATGTCTGAAATGTCACCTCACAGGGAGGCACAGAGAGTGAGAGAGAGAGAGAGAGAGAGAGAGAGATGGGTGTGTGTGTGGGGGTGTGTTGTAGTATTGCAGTACTAAGGAAGGCAGGGTCATGTGACTCCATTACTCTATTCTCCTGGGCTTTGGAATATTGGAAAATGAGAGAGAGAGAGAGAGAGAGAGAGAGAGAGAGAGAGAGAGAGAAAGAGAAGGGAGCGGGTGTTGATGTGGAAAGAAGAACTATAGCAAATATAGAAAAAAGAGAAGACAAAAGGAGACAAGATGAGACAAAATAAGATTAGATGGGAAGGAGACAAAAAGGGAAGAGGGGAGAATATGAGACCAAAGGAAAGACAAAACGAAAGGCAAAGAGAAGAGATGAGACGAGATAGAAAGAGACAAGAAGAGAAGAGACAAAATGAGCTGCACGAAAGAAGAGAAAAGACAAAACGAAAGATGAAAAGAAGACATGAAACGAGAAGAGATCAAACGAGTCAAGAAGAGATGAAATGAGATGGAAGGAAACAAGAAGAGAAGAGACAAAAGGAGACAAGATCGAATGGAGAAGAGAAAAGACAAAATGAAAGATGAAAAGAAGACATGAAACGAGAAGAGATCAAACGAGATGAGACAAAATCAGTCGAGAAGAGTAACAAAACAAGACAAAGCGAGAAGGGACTAAACGAGTCAAGAAGAGATGAAACGAGATGAAATGAGATGGAAGGAAACAAGAAGAGAAGAGACAAAACGAGACGAGATCGAATGGAGAAGAGAAAAGACTAAATGAAAGCTTAAGAGAAGAGATAAAATGAGAAGAGATGAAACCAAACGAGAAGATACAAAATGAGTCGAGAAGAGAAGAAAAGAAATGAGATGAGACTAAATGAGTCAAGAAGAGGAGATGAAACGAGATGAGACACGGTAAAAGAAGATGAGAGGAGAAGAGACAAAACAAGACAAAACTAAAGGAGACGAGAAAAGACAAAACAAAATGCGAAGAGAAGAGACGAAACAAGAAGAGACAAAACGAGATGAGACTGAAGGAGGAGGGAAGAGATTAAATGATTTGAGATTAATTGAGAAGAGAAGAGACAAACGAGACAAGACAAAACAGGTCAAAGAATAGAATAAACGAAACAAGACAGTCTCAATGAGAAGAGACAACGAGAAAAGACCAAATGTGTTGAGAATAGACGAGACGAAAAACAAGATGAAACGAAAGGAGAAAAGACGAATTGAAAGGCGAAGAGATGAAACGAGATGAGACAGAAAAAGGAGGGAAGAGATCAAATTATTTGAAATGAATTAGGAAGCAAAGAGACATAAGTAGAAAATACTAAACGAGTCGAGAAGAGAAGAAACGAAACAAGATGAGACAAAACGAGAAGAAACTAAATGAGAAAAGAGGAAATGAGAAGAGACGAAACTAGACAAAACTAAACGAATCAAGAAGAGATGAAATGAGATCAGATGAGGTAAAAAGGAGACAAAACAAGAGGAAACAAAAGGAGTCGAAAGTCAAAACAAAAGGTAAAGAGAAGAGACGAAACGAGATGAGACTGAAGGAGGAGGGAAGAGAAGGAACAAACAAAACAAGATATGATGAAATGAGAAGAAACGAAACAAGACAAGACTGAGGTTGGGAAGAGAAGAGATGAAACGAGATGAGACGAGGTGAAAGGAGACAAGAAGAAGAGACAAAACAAGACGAAAAGAGTAGAGAAGAGAAAAGACAAAATGAAAGGTGAAGAGATGAAACGAGAAGAGACAAAACAAGATGAGACGAAAGGAGTCGAGACAGAACAAGAAAAGACGAAACGATTCGGTAAGAGAAGAGACAAAATGAGATGAGACAAGGTGAAAGGAGACAAGAAGAAGAGACAAAACAAGACAAAACAAGAAAAGAGACAAGAAGAGAGGAGACGAAACAAGACGAAATGAGTCGAGAAGAGAAGAAACAAAACTAGAAGAAACTTAATGAGAAAAGACTAAACAACATGAGACAACATGTAGAGAAGAGAAAAGAAAAGAACATGGACAATACAGGAGGAGGGGGGAAGGGAAGGGAAGAGAAGGAGAAGAAGAATGAGTGAAACAAAAGGGAGCGAAGCGAGCAGGGTCAAAAGATGTCTCTGTGTTTGTTAGCTGCTGCAGTAACCTGCTTTTCACTACTGCAGTTGATCAATCAACCAGCCCTGGTTTTAGCAGATCCACACACACACACACACACACACACCCACACAAACCTGAACATAGCTAATCATATACTACATGCTCAATACACACATTCTTACTCACCGTTGACTGCTGTGTGTGCATGTTGGAGGTATTTGTAAGTGTCAGCTGACTTTCACAGCATTATCTGTGTGTGTGTGTGTGTGTGTGTGTGAGCGTGTATTTATCACTTTGTGGGGACCAAATGTCCCCATAAGGATAGTAAAACCCGAAATTTTTGACCTTGTGGGGACATTTTGTCGGTCCCCATGAGGAAAACAGCTTATAAATCATACTAAATTATGTTTTTTGAAAATGTAAAAATGCAGAAAGTTTTCAGTGAGGGTTAGGTTTAGGGGTAGGGTTAGGTTTAGGGGTTAGAATATAAAGTTTGTACAGTATAAAAACCATTATGTCTATGGAAAGTCCCCATAAAACATGGAAACACAACATGTGTGTGTGTGTGTGTGTGTGTGTGTGTGTGTGTGTGTGTGTGTGTGTGTGTGTGTGTGTGTGTTACAGAAAAAGAGCTGCACTTTGATGATAAAATACATCCTCCTCCACGCTGCTTCCTGCAGCTTTGATTTGTATTTACAGTCAGACTCTTACACACTTTAACTCACTGGAACACACACTTACAGTACATAAGCTCTGTCATGTTGTGTCACTCATTATAACGGAATCAAGTGGTCATGTTGTTCCCTCTCGGTCAGAGATACACAGAGAACCGTTACTAAAAGAGGTGTATCAGGCCTCCTTTGTGTGCCAGACTATGGACCAACTGTGTTCTGTTGATGTCCAGTGACTGATTCTCACAAAACCTGTCAAGAAAATGTCCTGGCCCTATATGACGGCAAAATCAAAAGAAACTATATAAAATATAAATTATATTTTGCATATGGAAAATGAAGCCTATTTTTAAGGCCATCAGGATTTTTTACATTGTGACATTATTTTCATTCAGTTATGCACATATCCCGAGTTCGTGGTTAACCCTGAAGCTTGTTCACATAAATGAGTGACGTTTGTCACGAACAACCAATGGGTGAAGCTTGGATAGAGTCATTCAGTGTGATTACTTCTCACGAGACATTCAGTGTGATTTACATCTCCACCGAAGATCAAGAGATCATTATGAAAATATGAAGCATTCACACAAACACACACACAGGTGTCGGACAGCTGTCCGTAAATCTCTCTCTCTCTCTGTCACACTGCCGTCTTCGGTCAGCCTTTATCCCTCTTGAGGGCTAATTAGCCTGATTAGGGGCCGGGTGTGCGGAATCATGGCTCGGCCCCGCCCACCACCCTGCCACATTCCTCCCTCGTTCTCTCAGGCTGGGGAGCCCCCAGCATGACGTACATCCCCCTCCCTTTCCCTGGGCAGCAACGACGTGGCAAATTAACAAAACATTTTTAAAAAAGAGAGGGAAAAGCCAACACAGAGTGGCAGTAGGAGAGAGAGAGAGGAGAGGAACACCCCGCCGTGTTCCGGTGGATGGACGGAGTTTCCCCCGCCCCTTGTAGTGGTCCTCCCGCTCCAGTCGGTTGGCTAGGAGCCCCTCCCCGCTCACGGTCGGCGGTCTAAGACCCCGCCATGTTTCAGTGGCTGGTAGGGGTCTCCTCCACCCCTGGCAGTGGTCCTAACCTCTCCAGGCAGTCGGTTAGGAGCCCCTCCACCCCTCGCGGTCGGTGGTCATACCTCCTCTCTCAGGCGGTCGGGCTCCTCCGTCCAGCGGCGAATGGCCACGGCACTCAGTAATCCTGACTCTTAAAATGCAGCTAAACTGGTGCTTAGCATAGTAGGATTGCTGCTCACCACTTGCGCATTTTGTCACTCCACTGCCAATGCTACTGATTGGAAGAGGTCAACGTTGTACACAGCTAGCTACAGTTGTCTTCTTAGCACTGCTGCCATACTAACGAATCTTAAAATGTGACGTTTTACTCCTGAAATTTGTGTGTCTGGATCAGCCCTGTAGCAAGGAATTCTGGGCCCTGTGAATATACATTGCTCTGGGCCCCTTACCTATTAAAATAATACAGTGTTGAATTTGTGGGCCCCTCTGGACCTTTGGGCCCCTACTAGCTACGGCTCTGGTCTGGATAACTGTTAGTTCTACAGTTAGATTTAGCCCTAAAAGAACACCAAAGATATTTAGTTTCAAATCCTGTTTTAAATGCTCTTTATTGTAAGTGAGGATGTTGGAAATGACAAAGACTGCAGTGAGGAGCAGCCCAATCCCTCTCCATAATCTTAAAACTCAAGTTCTACATTTTAGTTTCACCTCAGAGAATTTTAAATCAAGGCTGCAATGGAGCATGATGGCAGAGTGACATGCACTCATGAGCTCTGAGCAATTTGTTACTGGTCAAAGAGGTCAGTTTAGAAATGCTAATGTTGACAAATAACTTCTACAAGAACGATTTTTTGACATCAATATTTTTAGATGTACTGTACATAGAAAAGGTGTTTTCGGTGCTGTGACTGGTCAATATTTCATTTGGAGTTCGTTTAAATAGTCCTGTGGTGTGACAAATGAATTTCTGAAAATAAAATTAAAAATGCAGCTGCGTGTATGAAAGGTCAATAGCGCTTCGTGGTCATCATGGCTGTTAGAGAAGTTATTAATGTAAACATAGACAATCAGATCTGAGCGTTAGACCTTCAGTCTCTGTCTGTTATGTTGTTAATATTAATCAAACAACAATATTGAAAAGAAAACCACTCAATGCTATAGGGTTTGGAAAATGAAACCATTTGATGTTGTTTATTTATTTATTTCAGTTTTTTTTATTTCTGTTCTTAGTTTACCTGATTAACTACTTTAAATAAACATGAAGTAACGATTACATAATTGAGAAACCATTTTAGTAGTACTTGAAACCTCCTTGTCGATGATGATAATGATACCAATTCTTCCCTGAAGAACAATCAAATTATGCATTTCTTTTGGGGATTTTATGCTATTTTGATATTATTTAAATGTACATTTCAAAAATGTACCATTAATTTGCATATAAAAATAGGCACATTTATGTAAAATTCAGACCCTACACTTCTATAAGTTGAAACATGAAGAAAATATGAAATTGGGACATAAATTGGAAACAGATTTCTGCCACCTGGTGAACAAAATATAAATATCATGACTTGAACACCATGTCATGCCAGTTACAGCCAGTAGATGACTGTAGACACACACTGTGTAGTCTGATGGCTTGTTGTAACCTAATTTTATATTTTATCACAAGATATACATTTGGATATATATTTAGAAATGATCAAACTATTATGGGACAAAGTTTAGCATTTTAAAATTGATTTGAAGTGTCAGTTTTTGTAGTTAATGTTATTATGCTTCCAACCAAACCTGACCATGGTGTTACAAAGAGAAGACACAGAATAAGCTTTTTTCTACCCAATGTCAAGAAAATGAACATCAAGAAATAAAAATAAACTGCAAAATTATGAAAATACAATTAGAGTATAAAACAGAAGAATAAAGAAGATTATTTATTGTGTATGTGTGTGTGTGTGTCTGTGTCTGTGTTTGTGTGTCAGATTGCTATAATCAATCAGATGATGTACAACTGATGCCAACTATGATCAATGCTGTAGACCTCCACCTATTGATGCCCTCATTATGTGTGTGTGTGTGTGTGTGTGTGTGTGTGTGTGTGTGTGTGTGTGTGTGTGTGTGTGTGTGTGTGTGTGTGTGTGTGTGTGTGTGTGTGTGTGTGTGTGTGTGTGCGTGTGTGTGTGTGTGAGCGTGTATTTATCACTTTGTGGGGACCAAATGTCCCCATAAGGATAGTAAAACCCGAAATTTTGTGGGGACATTTTGTCGGTCCCCATGAGGAAAACAGCTTATAAATCATACTAAATTATGTTTTTTTGAAAATGTAAAAATGCAGAATGTTTTCTGTGAGGGTTAGGTTTAGGGGTAGGGTTAGGTTTAGGGGATAGAATATAAAGTTTGTACAGTATAAAAACCATTATGGCGTAGTGGCTAAAGCACAGGGCTGTTAATCAGATGGTCGGTGGTTCTAACCCCATGGCCACCACCATTGTGTCCTTGAGCAAGGCACTTAATTCCAGGTTGTTCTGGGGGGATTGTCCCTGTAATAAGTGCACTGTAAGTCGCTTTGGATAAAAGTGTCTGCCAAATGCATAAATGTAAATATGGAAAGTCCCCATAAAACATGGAAACACTACATGAGTGTGTGTGTGTGTGTGTGTGTGTGTTGCCAATGTACAGTTATTATTTGGCAGATTCCTGAGTCGTGACTGTGTTGGCTATTGGATGTCTTTGCCATGCCAATCTGTGACTTTACTACTGGCACACACAGCGAAAAGACACAGAGTGGAAAAGATTGAGAGATTGAGAGAGAGATTTAGAGTATAACACCATGGTTTAGACTGTAAAAGATTTTAGGATTTCTACATTTCTGGACACACCTTAGTGCTGCCATGCGCAGCTGTTTCCATAGCGATATTATGTAATAAGAGAGAACAACTGAAGGCCAGAGAAGACACTTCTCTCTCTCTGCCTTTATCTCTTTATCATTGCCTCTCTTTGTAGCTTCTTCTCCCTGTGTTTACACACACACATATCAACTCATTTTAATGTTATGAGAGAGATGCCATCTAATTATTTTACTAGAAAACTAACTATCCAGATAAGTACTCAAGTAGTTTTTGTTTAGTTTTTTCTCGGCAGGTCAATGTTTACCTTATGTAAATGACTTAGAGGTTGCATTAAACTAGATTTTCCACTATTTTCCACTTTTGAAAGAAAACCATATAAACCATGGACTGTTCATTTTCATTTGAACCATCTTTGCTGTATGTGGTATTAAAAACGTTTTAAAAGCATAAGATTTGTAATTATACAGGCCTTACAGTCAGAAAGATTATCAGTCAGAGAGAAAGTCTGACCAACAATGCATTGCTATTTACAACTTGCTAAGGTTGTCTCACTGGTGACTTGGTATTGGCTTGTTGCTACAGTAGGTGTTTCTAGGTTTTTTGGCTAGTTGGTATGCGTTGCTGGGGGGTTTGTCTGGTTGCTAGGCATTGTTAGGGTGCTCTGACTAGTTGCTAAGCTGTTCTGGCTTGTTGCTAGGCATTTCTAGGGTATAATAGCTGGTTGCCAGGCATTGTCAGGGTGTTCTTACTTGTTTCTAGGCTATTCTGGCTAGTTTATAGGGTTTTTGTATGATTTCTAGGCATTGCTAGGGTGCTCTGACTTTTTACTAGGCATTACCAGGATGTTTTGGCTGGTTGCTAGGCATTGCTATGGTTTTGGGCTGGCTGCTAGGCATTGCTAGGTTGTTATGGCTGATTGTTATGCATTGTTAGGGTACTCTGACTAGTTACTAGGTACTTTTGGCTGGTTTCAAGGTGTTGCTAGGGTTCTGGCTTGTTGCTAGGCATTTCTAGGATATTCTAGCTGGTTGCCAGGCATTGTCAGGGTGTTCTGACTTGTTGTTAGGCAGTTCTGGCTTGTTTATAGGTGTTGATAGGGTTTTTTTGTCTGATTTCTAGGCATTGCTAGGGTGCTTTGACTTTTAACTAGGCATTACCAGGATGTTTTGGCTGGTTGCTAGGCATTGCTATGGTTTTGGGTTTGCTGCTAGGCATTGCTAGGTTGTTATGGCTGATTGTTCTGCATTGTTAGGGTACTCTGACTAGTTGCTAGGCAGTTTTGGCTGGTTTCAAGGTGTTGCTAGGGTTCTGGCTTGTTGCTAGGCATTTCTAGGATATTCTAGCTGGTTGCCAGGCATTGTCAGGGTGTTCTGACTTGTTGTTAGGCTGTTCTGGCTTGTTGATAGGGTTTTCTGTCTGATTTCAAGGTGTTGCTAGGGTGCTCTGACATTTTACTAGGCATATCTAGGATGTTTTGGCTGGTTGCTAGGCATTACTATGGTTTTGGGCTGGCTGCTAGGCATTGCTAGGTTGTTATGGCTGGTTGTTATGCATTGTTAGGATACTCTGACTAGTTGCTAGGCAGTTGTGGCCGGTTTCAAGGTGTTGCTAGGGTTCTGGCTTGTTGCTAGGCATTTCTAGGATATTCTAGCTGGTTGCCAGGCATTGTCAGGGTGTTCTGACTTGTTGTTAGGCTGTTCTGGCTTGTTGGTAGGTGTTGATAGGATTTTTTGTCTAATTTCTGGGCATTGCTAGGGTGCTCTGCCATTTTACTAGGCATTACTAGGATATTTTGGCTGGTTGCTAGGCATTGCTATTGGTTTTGGTCTGGCTGCTAGGCATTGCTAGGTTGAAATGGCTGGTTGCCAGGCATTGTCAGGGTGTTCTGACTTGTTTCTAGGCTGTTCTGGCTTGTTGACAGGTGTTGATAGGTTTTTTTTGTCTGATTTCTAGGCATTGCTAGGGTGCTCTGACTTTTTACTAGGCATTACTAGAATGTTTTGGCTGGTTGCTAGGCATTGCTATGGTTTTGGTCTGGCTGCTAGGCATTGCTAGGTTGAAATGGCTGATTATTATGCATTGTTGGCTGGTTGCTAGGCGTTGTTATGGTTTTGGGCTGGCTGCTAGGCATTACTAGGTTGTTATGGCTGGTTGTTATGCATTGTTAGGGTACTCTGACTAGTTGCTAGGCTATTTTGGCTGGTTTCAAGGTGTTGCTAGGGTTCTGGCTTGTTGCTAGGCATTTATCGGGTATTCTAGCTAGTTGCCAGGCATTGTCAGGCTGTTCTGGCTTGTTGATAGGATTTTTTTTTTTTGTCTGATTTCTAGGCATTGCTAGGGTGCTCTGAATTTTTACTAGGCATTACCAGGATGTTTTGGCTGGTTGCTAGGCATTGCTAGGTTGCTATGGCTGGTTGTTATGCATTGTTAGGGTACTCTGACTAGTTGCTAGGCTGTTTTGGCTGGTTTCAAGGTGTTGCTATGGTTTAAGGCCGGTTACTAGTATGCACAATATATCGGTGGCCAATATATTACTCGCCGATAACCGGGAAAATCAAAATATTATCACGCCGATAATGGAATTACCTCTGATATATTCGCCGTTAATTGTTTTTTTGGCTTGCAGCTGAGAATCACAGACTGTCTGTGGCTTGTTTCATTCAGGCAGGAACTCGGGCAGCCTCAGCGTCGCTGTGTGAGTGAAAGCCGAGCTCTTGTTGCTCTATGAGGATTATTTCAACATCTCTCCACCTTGTTATGTTGTTTTGTGTCTGGTTTTTAATCAGGATCGTCTGCTGTAAGTGCCACAAATGCCATTTCCCATATTCTGTTTATGTTTCCTGAGGCAACAAATGAAGACGTGACAAAAACCATGTATGTATGTTACATGGGGCGTTTTCATCATTTTCATGAAACATAAACAGAATGTGGGAAATTGCACATTGTTACTTGCAGCACAGCATTGCGATTAAAACGATCCTCAAAACAACCTAACACGGTTCATAGAGTTGAGACTCATGACTATTCGATCTGTATGATGTTACCTATTCCCTTTATGATTGTTGTGTTCATATTTCATATGTTATACAGTTGAACTGTCACTGAATATTAGACGTGCATAAACAAACATTCATAACACACACACAAACCACCACAGTCATAAATATGACAGCATATATACAGAGATTAGGGTTAAATTGTGTGTTTTGTTGTTTAATGTTCGTTAAAAGCTGTTTATTGCCTCTTATAGTCTTGATGCATTATTACAGCTGTTTGAAGTTCATTATTCTCTCTCTGTTAGTGAGTCATCAGGAATACCGTAAACACTCTATAAATGGGCAGCATACAATGTATGCAAGTGAATTGCCATTTATTTCTCATTCAAATCAGGATTCATCTGTAATATTGGCTCTTTTCTGGTTCATGTTACATCTGCCAAACCTTAAATATAAAAATAGCTGCAAGTCCAAATCCCAAGCTTTTAAATGACACATCTTTTTCAAAAGAGAATATTTTAATGAATAAGCTAGAAGTTAGGTTAAAGGATTAATAATGAAAACTTTTTTTTAAAATATCGGTTATTGATATCGTTAATG
>NC_068307.1:3025000-3027500 GCF_025860055.1 Xyrauchen texanus | reverse complement strand
AGGAGTTCACAACAGAGTAATTTCTTAAAAGTAGCTAATACGTCAGTGTATTAATTACAGTGGCAAGAAAAAGTATGTGACCCCTTTGGAATTAGCTGGTGTTCTGCATTAATTGCTTATAAAATGTGATCGCGTCTTCATTAAAGTCACAAGTAGAGACAAAGCACAACAAAGCTAAAAACACACAAACAATTATAACATTTTATGTTGTTATTGAACACATCCCATTAAAAATTCACAATGCTGTGGAAAAAGTAAGTGAATACCTAGGTTAAAGATGATTAAAAAATGCTAATTAGAGTCAGGAGTTGGCAAACTTGGCATCCAATAAATTAAATTAAATTGGAGGTGTGGGTTAGAGCTACTTTGACTTTTAAAAAGCACTCAAACGTTTTGAGTTTGCTATTCACAAGAAGCATCTGCTGACGTGGACCATGCCTTGCAAAAATGAGATTTCAGAAGACTAACAGAAGAGAATTGTTGCAAGAAGAGCTTATATATTCATCTGTCCACAGTTAGACACATTTTCTATAAATAGAGACTTATAGATTAGTAGAGATTTAGTCCTGTGGCTACTCATCCTAGAAGTGTCCGTCCATCCAAGATGACTCATTGGGCACACCACAGAATGCTCGATGAGGTAAAAAACAACCCAAGAGGGAGTTAAAGACTTGAAGGAATCACTGGAACTGGGTAACATCTGGGGCAGTGGTGGCTCAGTGGTTGAGGCTCAGGGTTACTCGGGGTTCAAGCCCCAGCACCACCAAGATGCCACTGTTGGGCCTTTGAGCAAGGCACTTATCTCCAGGTTGCTCCGGGGGGATTGTCCCTGTAATAAGTGCACTGTAAGTCGCTTTGGATAAAAGCATCTGCCAAATGCATAAATGTAAATGTAAATCTCTGTTTATGAGTCTACTATACAGAAAATATTAAACAGGTATGGTATCCATGGCAGGACACCTCGAAGGAAGCCGCTGCTTTCCAACAAAAATATGCAGCGGTACATATGGTATAAAAAGGGCACTGCAAACCAACATGAAAACATTATCCCAACTTTGAAGTACGGTGGAGGGAGCATCATGATTTGGGGCTGCATTTCTTCTTCGGGGCCTGGACCACTTGCCATCATCGAGGGAAAAATGAATCCCAAAGTTTATCAAGATGTCCTACGGGATAATGTCATAGAAGTTGGATGATGTAGCAGGACAATCACCCTAAACATTGAAGTTAATCCACGACAGAATGGCTTCAAAAAAAGAAAATCCACCTTTGAGTGTCCCAGTTAGAGCCCAGAACTTAACCCAATAGAGATGCTGTGGAATGACCTCAAGAGTGCCGTTCACATCAGACATCCTGAGAATATGGCTGAGCTGAAGCAGTTCTGTAAGGACTGTCTTCAACAGTGCAGATCTAATCCACCGCTTCCAGAAACACTTGGTCGAGGCAGAGCTGGCCCTTTCTAATAAGTGACCAAAGCGGCTGCATAGGGGCCCCCCAACCACGGGTTCAGTATAGCCAAATAATTCCTTGCAATAAACGTAAATAGCACTGGGCACACAGCCCGGCTATATTTACACCAGTACTCAGATGGAACATATCAAAAATATTACAAATATTCCAGAAACTGTGAAGAAAAGACATGGAGAGATAAGCATGTGAATATGACCTTCCTCATCCTGAGATCTGACGTGGTGACATTGGGGAGACAGATGTACAGTTGCATGAGGAGCGATCTGGGTTCAAGTCCTCTTTTGTCGATTTCACTATTTTCCCCTTATTGATCTACACTGCCTGGCCAAAAGAAAGTTGCATACTCTAATATTTAGTTGGACCGCCTTTAGTATTGATTATGGCGTGTATTCATTGTGGCATTGTTTCGACAAATTTATGCAATATCACAAAATGTATTTCATCCAGAGTTGCATTAATCTTGTATTGATGACGGGAGAGTCGAACCACTCCGTAAAGACTTCTCCAGCACATTCCAAAGACTTTCAATGGGGTTAAGTCAGGATTCTCTGATGGGTTATTCATATGTGAACATGACTCCTTTCATGCTCCCTGAACCACTCATTCACAATTTGAGCCCAATGAATATTGGCATTGTCATCCTGGAATATGCCCGTGCCGTCAGGGAAGGAAAAATCCATTGATGGGATAACCTGGTCATTCAGTACATTCAGGTAGTCAGCTGACTTCATTTTATAGCTGCATAACGTTACTGAGCCGAGACCTGACCAATTGAAGCAACCCCAGATCATAACACTGCCTCCAGAGGCTTGTACAGTGGGCACTTTGCATGACGGGTACAGTGGGCACTTTGCATGACAGGTGCATCACTTCATGCACTTTCCTTCTTACCCATGGATTGGTGGTGGCGTAGTGGGCTAAAGCACTGAACTGATAATCAGAAGTTGTCAGTTTTATTCCCACAGCCACCACCATTGTGTCCTTGAGCAAGGCACTTAAATCCAGGGGGGATTGTCCCTGTAATAAGTGC
>NC_068307.1:3005000-3020000 GCF_025860055.1 Xyrauchen texanus | reverse complement strand
CCTCGTGGTCACTATAATGTGGTTCTCGCTCTCGGTGGTGAGTTGTGAGTGGATGCCGCGGAGAATAGCATGAGCCTCCAAACATGCTAAGACTCCACAGTAACAAGCCACGTAATAAGATGCACGGTTTGACGGTCTCAGACGTGGAGGCAACTGAGGTTCGTCCCATGCCACACGGATTGAGGTGAGTCACTACGCCACCACGTGGACTAAGAGCGCATTGTGAATCGGGCATTCCAAATTGGGGAGAAAAATCTGTGATTTGGTCACAATGATGGTCAGAGCGTTAAATATGGTTTTACTAAAGCAATAGTTAATGTTTTGGCAGAAGCCATAGTTTTAATGCAATTAACCATGGTGTTACACCTCATTGCTGTATGTCTTCAAATTAATGGCGTGAAAGAATCTCACGAGATTGACGAGAGAGGGACCCCTTCTAGACCAACATGATCACACAGGAAGTCGGCATGCTGTTTCCGAAAGTTCCCTAGGATCTGCAACAGTATGCCGACTCACTGACATGCCCTATCTCCCATCGGACATATTTGGGAGGGCTCGACAACAATTATTTTCCCTCGTGGCATGACTGGTAGCACATTGCGTCTGTTGCACGGGAGACCGCAGTTCATTCCCCATTCAAACGAAGAAGTAAACACATTTGTATAAACAATCATGAGAGTGGTAAGGAGGTTGCATTTGTATCCCTAACATTTCATTTTGTCTCTACTTAGGGTTAGGGTTAGATTTGGGATTTGGTTGGGGGGTAGATTAAATAAAATAAGCATTTCTCTTTCACTAAAATTCTGTCAATGTATACCGATTTCGGCAAAAGAAAAATTGGCACACATTTACCGATTTTTATGTGGGATTAGGCTGTCTAGACATGACTTTGAACAAGGTGCAATAATCCAGTTACTCTCCAGGCCTGCAGGTGGTGCTCAAGTCCATTATGAAGGCCATGATTCCATTGCTGCAGATTGGTGTGCTCTTATTTGTGGCCATTCTAATGTTTGCCATCATTGGCCTGGAGTTTTACATGGGCAAATTCCACGAAACCTGCTTTGACAATACCACAGGTGAGCTTGTCTCGTTGGCCTTGCAAAGATCAGTCAATCTAACTCAATCAATCTAATCTCATACTTTACAACTGTTGACCTTAGAGTTGTAGGCCTTATAACAAACCCTGTGCTTTTACATTATCCAGATGAGATTTTTGATGAACAGCCCTGTGGTAAGACGCTGCCCGCACGGGTGTGTCCGACCGGGACACAGTGTAAGGGCTACTGGGAGGGGCCAAACAATGGCATCACACAGTTTGACAATGTCCTCTTTGCCGTGCTGACAGTTTTCCAGTGCATCACCATGGAGGGTTGGACTGACATGCTTTATTACGTAAGTTTTAAAACTTATACTGTGTGGTCCCTGGGTAGCTCAGTGAGTAAAGTAGCTTGCTGACTACCACCCCTGGAGTCACAAGTTCAAATCCAGGGTGTGCTGAGTGACTCCAGCCAGGTCTCCTAAGCAACCAAATTGGCCCGGTTGCTAAGGAGGGTAGAGTCATATGGGGTAACCTCCTCGTGGTCACTATAATTTGGTTCTCGCTCTCAGTGGGTCGCATGGTGAGTTGTGCATGGGTGCCACGGAGAATAGCGTGAAGCCTCCACATGTGCTATATCTCCGTGGTAACGTGCTCAATAAGCCACGTGATAAGATGCGCGGATTGACGGTCTCAGACGTAGAGGCAACTGAGATTCGTCCTCCGCCACCTGGATTGAGGCGAGTCACTACGCCACCACGAGGACTCAGAGCGCATTGGGAATTGGGCATTCCAAATTGGGGAGAAAAAGGGGAGAAAATGACTTCTACTATGTGACAATGGACAGATGTGCTTTACTAGTTGCTACAAGATTTAAAGTCACCATTTTAAAACAGGCATTGCATCAGGATGGTGATGTTGGGTATATGTGCATGTGTATTACAGAGTAATGATTCCTTAGGGAGTGCCTGGAACTGGATGTACTATGTTCCGCTCATCATCATCGGATCCTTCTTCATGCTCAATCTGGTGTTGGGTGTCCTCTCTGGGTAAGATCAATCAATCTGTTTATGGGTAATTGACAAATAAGGCTGTCAAAATGAGAAATCTTGTAAAAAATCATGTTTAAAACTTTTGTCAAGTTTGTAGAAATGTAATCATTGGCTGCTTTTCCACTATTGGGCCAGTGCGAGCCAGGGCTCTCAACTGGCCAGCCGGGGCCAACAACCTCGTACCTTGAGCCGCGAGACCAAAATCGATCTATGTTCCAGTGTTGCCCTAAAACCCACCCTGGTGCTATCATCACATACCCGCCCAGTTCACAAGCAAGAGAGAAGATCAAGCTGAGGTATCATGTTATCCAGTTTATTCAGAATATCAAGTTTATGTCGAATGTAAACATTAGCTAGCTAGCAAAATAAATTAGTGCTAATAACTAACCGACTGTAACTGCCATCTGCCACCGTCTATAAAAGTTCACCATGGAAAGTTCTTTCTTTGAGCACCACTTTGTCCATTGTGCGTTTTAATGGATTTGTACTGTGCGCGGGCAGATCCTGTATCCTGACAAGTTCAGTGAAACCCCCTTTGCCATTTACCCGCCTCACTCCCCCAGTTGGCCTTGTTTGGCCCGAGGGTAATCGACAAAGCCCAGAGGAGGCATGATGAAGCCCCGGAAGTGACAGTGGGAACGCAACTGGCTCTGGCCCTGGCAAGCACTAGCTTGGCCCGATAGTGGAAACGCGGCTATTGTGTCCACGTTGGTTTTCTACATTTTTTCAAAACATTTATAGCATTTACGTGAAAAAACTATTGATTTAATGACTTTAAAAAGTGGTGTAATTATCGAGTAAAAGCAATTCAAATAGTGTCCTTGCACTTTGAATACACATGTGTGTACAAAACTGTAATTATTATGTGTAATCATTCATTTAAAAATGTTTTTAAACATATTTTTCAATGTATAAAATATAACTTTTTACAAATATCATGAATTGTTTAGTCATGAAAGTCAAGACGTTTTATCAAGGTACACCAAATGACCAGAAATAAATGTGCCTTATCATAAAAATTTCAAAATATCAGATTTTTATTCTTTTTTATTAATACATTTTTTATTTATTTATTTTACTTCATACACAGTGATGAGGGTCTAGAGCGGTCTTCTCTGTTTTACATTTTCTTTTTTGTCACATGACAACAAAATGGCTTCCTGTATGTTGGTCACACCATCTGACTTTGATTTTTTTAGAAAAAAGTGTTTCTAATATTAATAGTATTTTAAAACTAAATTCTTTCATTGCATTAAAAAAAAAAATAGAAATTTTAGGACAAGTTCATTTAACTTAAAAATTTTACTTGTTGCACTAAAAAAGTTAAAAATTTCTGTGGTAAAAAAGTTGTGCTGACTCAACTTAGTTGTCTTTGCTTTGACTCAAGTTACATTGAAATATAATTATTTTTATTTTTTTACTAAAGAAGTCTTGAAACAACAGGTAAAACAACTGAAAAACCGTTTGGATTAAATTATGTAGAATTGACCTGCACAGATCATTAGATAATCCACATGAAGCACAATGTTACATATGACCACCAGGAGATGGCGCCAAATACATGACACAGACTCAATGATGACTCAAATGACACAGAATTAAACTCATTCTGTGAAATCTCATGACTAAAATCATGTCTGCATGCTATACAAACCTTTAGACATTGTTGTGTTTGCATGTGTAATTAGTTCTTATGTACAATTATTATGTTTTTGGAAACTATGATAAATTATTTTTGTAATGCTATAACTTTGATTGCTTTATCATAACAACACAAACTTTTTCTCAGATACAGTAACATGGGAACAAAACAAAAGTAGATTTATTTTTTGGAGGCTCCTTTATTTTTCATCAGTTTCTTAGGCTGAGAGTCTCAGAATGTATCATAAGCTACGTATATCAATAAAAATGTGAAAAGTTAGGTCTCCGAAGCAACCAAATTGGCCCGGTTGGAGTCACATGGGGTAACCTCCTCGTGGTCATGATTAGTGGTTCTCGCTCTCAGTGAGTTGTGTGTGGATCGTGGAGAGTAGCATGAGTCTCCACATGCTGTGAGTCTCCGCGGTGTCATGCACACGTGATAAGATGCGCGGATTGACGGTCTCAGAAGTGGAGGCAACTGAGACTCGTCCTCCGCCACCCGGATTGAGGCGAGTAACCACAATTTCAGAAATTGCAAACATGTTTGTTATAGCAGAAGTGTGAATTGCAATATTATTGTATTTTTGGAACTTTGAATGGATCCAGACAAAGAAAATAAAATATAAAATGAGTGTCACGTCAGTGACCCTCATAACAACCAATAGACATAAAGCATTTGTATTGTACATTATGTAAAGCAATGTCACTGTATTTGTCATTGATAAATAAATATGGATATCTGCCTGTTTACTGTATATCTAATGCCTATTTATTTAGTGAGTTTGCTAAAGAGAGAGAGCGTGTGGAAAACAGGAGTGAGTTTCTCAAGCTCAGACGTCAGCAACAGATCGAGAGAGAACTCAACGGATATCTAGAGTGGATCTGCAAAGCAGGTGTGTGCGCAGAACACATACATATACAGTGTAGGTTACATAAGGTCAGGACTTGACTATGCATTGAAATCACTGGGAACAGAATCTTAACATTTAGTTTATGAAGCATTTATCTATGCTCTGTGTCACAATACCTCTCTTTTTACAGAGGAGGTTATACTTGCCGAGGATGACACTGGCACCGGTGACAGTATGGATTTTATCATTTTGTGCTCGCTAAAGACAATTTCAACCGAAACATGTTATGATGATTCAAATGCAATAGTCGTCTATGTTTGTGTGTGTGAGCAGGAAGTCGTCGCAGGCCCACATTAAAGAAAAATAAAGCTGACCTGTTAAATCCAGAAGGGTCGGAGGACCACATGGGAGATGCAGTTGGTAAGAAATAAACTTGTTTTATCTTTTGTGTAACACTTTATTTTAAGGGTCCACAATAATGCAGTAATTAAGTGTAAATAAGACAATAATAAATAATGAACTGCATGTAAAATAAGGCCATCTTAGGTCATCTGTTTCAGAGATCAAATTTAATAAACAATATTACAGCAGTAATTAAGGCTTATTAGTATTGTCCTTTCAATTCAATTAATGTTTTTAACAAATTACTAAAATCGTAATATTTTTTTTTTTAAACTCGTTAAATTTCGAGAAAAAAGTCGAAATACAATCTTGAGAATAAACTCATTAAATATCGAGAATAAAGTCATTATGATGCGAGATTAAATTTAACGAGTTTAATCTCGCATTATAATGACTTTAATCTCGAGATGGCTTTATTTTTTTTATTATTGCTTGGCCCTAATCCTCTTCCGTAGTTTTTCATAAATTACTAAATCTTTTTTTTTAAATTGTATATTTTAATTAAAATAAAACAGAACCTTTTTCATTAATTGCATCTGCTGTAAACACCTAATTTCTAAAAATATTAACAAATTAATAAAATCGTCTTGATTTCTAGATTTATTTAATTGAAATAAATGTGTTAATTATTGCAGTTCATTAATAACAATTTAGAAAAAAAAACAATAGTAATAATTATTGTCTTAATAGTTCAATAAACATGAAATACCACCTAATAGTGGGCAGTGGTGGCTCAGTGGTTGAGGCTCAGGGTTACTGACCAGAAGGTTGGGGGTTCAAGCCCTAGCACCACTGAGATGCCACTGTTGGGCCCTTGAGCAAAGCACTTAACTCCAGGTTGCTCCGGGTGGATTGTCCCTGTAATAAGTGCACTGTAAGTCGCTTTGGATAAAAGCATCTGCCAAATGCATAAATGTAAATGTAAATATGTGCAGAAAAATACAGTAACTCAATATAAATGTAACTTTAGAAAAGGGAGTCAAGTTGACTTTAATGTAAAATAATAGCAATGTATTTGTAAAGCCAATACTAATTAGCCTTAATTACTGGCTGAATATTGTTTAATACATTTGATTTATGCATTAATAACATTTCTTTCAACAAAAAAATAAGGCATTTAATAAGTTGTAAATTATGGCTCAGACGGCCTTTCTCTATATTAAGTAAATTATTAATTAATGTCTTATTCATGCTAAACTGGTGCATTATTGTGGACTTAGTATTTGAATGTTTAGGTATTTTTACTGGAAAACAAGATAAAAATACTCTTTTTTTTTTCTGCAGTGCATGACATGATTTCTTCTGTGGAACACAATAGAAATAGTCATTTTCATTGTATTGAAAAAGATGCACTGAAAGTCAACAGTGACTGAGATTAACATTCTGCGTAACACATTTTATTTGTTCCACAAAAAAAAGTCAAACAGATTTTGAACCACAGGTGATCTGAATATATTTGTTTGATATGTGTGTATATTTTCAGGATCACCTTTTGCTCGTGCGAGCATAAAGAGTGGAATGGGTGATGGAACCACATTCAGCAAGAAAGAACGGCGTCTCCGTTTCTTCATTCGAAAGATCGTTAAGACGCAGGCGTTCTACTGGACTGTCCTGAGCCTGGTGGGACTCAACACATTGTGTGTGGCTGTCGTACACTACGATCAGCCTGAACTACTGTCAGACTTTCTCTGTGAGTATCTCTTCCTGTTACTTTATGAATACTTCCATTACTTCCAGGTATTGTTTTCATTACATCTCGAACCTTGGTGCTTATGTGAGAGACGAGGGTTCAAATCCGGCCTATGTAATCTCCCATTCCCCTTTCTATCCCCAAATGGTCCCCAAAAAACTAAGACATTTTCATTTTGTATTACCATCTAGCTAGCATTGTGATTTAGTTCTGGGCTTTAATTCAGATTTCATCGGAATCACATTCCGATTCACATGCTCTTGATTCGATTTGATTCAGTGTAATTTTATTAGGGGTATATTTCAGTTATAATGTCCATTTCGCTTGCATAACCAGAAAAAAATTAAGATTAGACTTCTAACTATAAACAAGCACTAAACACACCTTTGGCTCTGTAACAATGCTCTATGTTGAAGTATTTACCAAATTAAGGTTTTTGTATATAAATTTCACCAGATGAGGTTTAATGAAGAATATGTTTTTTATAATTCACAAGATATGAAATTGGACACAGGATGTGCTGACGGGGCATGTTTCCATATAGTCGCTTCCAAATACAAAATCCGGCAGTGCTGGCCACAGAGGAATAAAAAAAATATTGGCAACTATTGACATAGATTTTTGCCAATAACCAATAGTTCCAAAACTAGATATTACAAATAGTTCCAAAACTAGATATAACCGATAGTTCCAAAACTAGATATATCCAATATCTCCAAAACTAGATATAACCGATAGTTCCAAAACTAGATATAGCTGATAGTTCCAAAACTAGATATAACCGATAGTTCCAAAACTAGATATAGCCGATAGTTCCAAAACTAGATATAACCTATAGTTCCAAAACTAGATATAACCGATAGTTCCAAAACTAGATATAACCGATAGTTCCAAAACTAGATATAACCGATTAGTTTCAAAACTAGATATAGCTGATAGTTCCAAAACTAGATATAGCGGATAGTTCCAAAACTAGATATAACCGATAGTTCCAAAACTAGATATATCCGATAGTTCCAAAACTAGATATATCCGATAGTTCCAAAACTAGATATATCCGATAGTTCCAAAACTAGATATAGCTGATAGTTCCAAAACTAGATATATCCGATAGTTCCAAAACTAGATATAGCTGATAGTTCCAAAACTAGATATATCCGATAGTTCCAAAACTAGATATATCCGATAGTTCCAAAACTAGATATAGCTGATAGTTCCAAAACTAGATATATCCGATAGCTCCAAAACTAGATATAACCGATAGTTCCAAAACTAGATATAGCTGATAGTTCCAAAACTAGATATATCCGATAATTCCAAAACCACATCTTACCGATAATTCCAAAACTAGATATTACCGATAGTTCCAAAACTAGATATAGCTGATAGTTCCAAAACTAGATATATCCGATAGTTCCAAAACTAGATATAGCTGATAGTTCCAAAACTAGATATAACCGATAGTTCAAAAACTAGATATTACAAATAGTTCCAAAACTAGATATAACCAATAGTTCCAAAACTAGATATATCCGATAATTCCAAAACTAGATATATCCGATAATTCCAAAACTAGATATATCCGATAGTTCCAAAACTAGATATATCCGATAATTCCAAAACTAGATATATCCGATAATTCCAAAACTAGATATATCCAATAATTCCAAAACTAGATATATCCGATAATTCCAAAACTAGATATATCCGATAATTCCAAAACTAGATATATCCGATAATTCCAAAACTAGATATATCCGATAATTCCAAAATTAGATATATCCGATAGTTCCAAAACTAGATATATCTGATAATTCCAAAACTAGATATATCCGATAGTTCCAAAACTAGATATATCTGATAGTTCCAAAACTAGATATATCCGATAGTTCCAAAACTAGATATAGCTGATAGTTCCAAAACTAGATATATCTGATAGTTCCAAAACTAGATATATCCGATAGTTCCAAAACTAGATATAGTAATAAAGATGAAGTTTTAATTCATAAAGTATTTAATTCATTGACTGGAGTTCGAAAAATAGCCAATACAATAGGTTATTTAATATATAAGCCCATTTTTATTGATTTTCCAGAAAAGTTGACCTATATCATAATATATATAATTATCATGATATATATATATATATATATATATATATATATATATATATATATATATATATATATATATATATATACATATATATGTGCTCTATAGGTTAATTACTAACATATAGAGCATTCTAACTAAGCCAAGTACTCTGGAATTTTAACTATAAACAAGCCCGAAATACACAGTGTTATGCACCAAATCTTAATTTTTCGGATTATTATTGGGACATTGGTTACACACTAAACTGATTTGGGGATTTTATTAATTTTGGACTCTTGTAGTCTCAATGTCTGTAGTTATCATAGCAAGGAAAGACTAAGAAAAGTTTCATCATTCTATAAATCTATTTTTTTAACTATCGGCTAGTTAATCGGTTATTAGCTTTTTCCACCACCTTGGTTATCGGTATCAGCAAAATCCATTATTGGTCGACCTCTACTTTTTAAAGCTACTAAAGTTATCCAGTCAAGAGCAGTGAGTTGTTTTCGTGTTTTATCATTATTGTGGTTTTATTAATATTAATGACACACTTGACAGCAGCAGGTCAATTAGGCTGCATGTACTGTACACTTCAAGTCCAATGTTTTGATAAAGTTTTTACTGGAGCGTCCATGTCCTTCTTTCCTCAAGTGTCCTACACTTCTCCTTTTTCCTTATCTCTAACTTTCCCTGTCTTATTTCTCTCTTTCTCTTTTTCTTTAGATTATGCTGAGTTCATTTTCCTAGGCCTCTTTATGTCAGAGATGCTGATTAAGATGTACGGACTGGGGACGCGGCCTTATTTCCACTCCTCATTCAACTGTTTTGACTGTGCCGTGAGTTCTCTTCTCTCTTGGCCCATTTTGCGTCTCACTTTCTCTCTCTCTTGGGCTAATTCTTTCTCTTTCCACCCCTGCTTTTACCCTCCACAAGCCTCTGGCCTACATTAGATGCAGGCTTGAGTCCTTTTTAGCAGTCCTCAGAGTGTTCCTTATTTGTTTTGGGATTTGACTGTGTACGTGTTTCAGGTCATCGTTGGCAGCATATTTGAGGTGTTGTGGGCCATGGTTAAGCCGGGGGCGTCCTTTGGAATCAGTGTGTTACGTGCTCTCAGACTGCTTCGGATCTTCAAAGTCACCAAGTGCGTTCTGGTTCTTTTATTTAACCTCTGGATGTTCCATCGCAAAGTTTTGTCAGTTTTTGTGTCTTGAGATTTAAACCAAGTGCAAGAGTACATCGCTGAACATGCATGTCTTCAGTAAGGCTGTGTTTGGTATGAAGGGATACTTCAACCAGACATGAACATTCTGACATCATTTACTCACACTCATGTTGTTCCAAACCTGTAAGACTTTCTGTTTTCCAAGCAACACAAAAGGAGATGTTAGGCAGAATGGTCACACAATCATGTTACCAGTCCGAGCCATTTTAAGCTTGTAATACCACCTGTTTTCTCCAGGGGGCAGTAAGCGGAACGCGCTGTATAGGTGGTAGGTGGTAGAGCGGGTCGGCCGCTAATCGCAGGGTTGGTGGGTCGATTCCAGGCCCACACGACTCCACATGCCGAAGTGTCCTTAGGCAAGACACTGAACCCCAAGTTGCTCCCAATGGCAGGCTAGCGCCTTGCATGGCAGCTCTACCATCATTGGTGAGTGAATGTAAGTGTGAATGGGTGACTGGGACACAGTGTAAAGCGCTTTGGTAACCTCTAAGGTTAAAAAAAGCACTATATAAGTACAGACCATTTACCACAATGAAAGCAGTTGTACTGCAAATACACAGCCAAAATGTTTGTTTCTGAAATAATTATATATTTCATAGTATGTGAACATGTTAAGTTAAATATACTCCTGCGTCAGACAGACGATTTTACAGCATCTCAATTGCATTGCATCATAAACTTACTGTTTTTAGGTCGCTGTGTCAAGTTAAACGAAGTTTAAAACTTAGAAAATGCATCTTGAGAACCTTGCGTTCAGATTTGCGCTCCATCAAGCTGCAGGCAATAGCGTGTTCTCATCTTCTGCTGTCTGCTCTCGGTAAGTGTGGTTTGTTCTCTGTATAATCTGTGCGTTGTCTATACAGCGCGTTCCGCTTACTGCCCCCTGGAGAAAACAGGTGGTATTACAAGCTTAAAATTGCTCGGACCAGTGACATGATTGATTATTGGTTATTTATTATTTTTTGTATAATTAATCGCACTGAATTAATGTGTTAAATCGATAGGCCAAAATAATAATTAACAAATATTTTGGCACATTTTGTGTTCCGTTTTCAAGACTTATGACTTAAGAAATATCATTATTTATAGTACTTTGACATACTGTCAAACATACGGTCAAAACATCATATAGATCGGAAAGTTGTCGATTACAGCAAATATTGTATCACACATTTACCAAATAAATATCTAGTTAAAGCTCTGAGAAAAAAGCACAGATTTTCTTTTGTCGTGTTTTCGCTTGTAAATTAAAGCTGAAGTATGTAATTTCTGCGCCACTAGCGCCACCAAACGGAAATGCTAAAATTAACAGCTTTTTGAATACGTCCCCCATCTGCCATTGGTCAAAGAAATTGATAGTCCCGCCCCCAACTGATGCCATTGTTCCAGTCAATGTTATTGTCTCTCTTGAGAGGGGTCGCTCAAAACAAATGTAGAAGTTTCATAGTGCCACAGAGATACAGTGTTTTCAGTTTTCAAGACAATTAACCATTGAATGGTTTACTTATGGCAGTCTCTACATATTGAGCTGAGATAGGAGAAAGAATTTAAGAATGAAAAAGTTACATACAGTAATGCAGCGTTTGTAAACTGAATACTGTATAAAAACAGCAGATGCTCCCTATTAAAATGAGCCCAAATAAAATGTGATACGATGTGTAAATCTTCAGATAGTCTTGGATTAAATGCGATGCTACCTCATATTTCTTTCTAATCATCCTGGGGGATGGTCTCTGGTTATGATATGGACCAGTCACAGCTGTTGTGGTCTGCATAGAGAGGATTTGGGTTTGACGCAGAAGTATAAATCGGCCTTAAAAGTGACAAAAGCACCAAAAAAGCACTAAAGTAGTCATCATTGTGACTTGTGCACTATATTCCAAGTCTTTTAAAGTCATTCGATATCTTTGTGTGAGAAAGTCTGAAATTCATGCCGTTATTTTTAAATGAGAAGAAAAAAACATTGGTTTGAAGTGACATGAGGGTGAGTAAATAATAGATGGTAGAATTAATTTTAAGCAGTGTCTAAGCAGTTAAGGGCTTTTTAATGCTGAAAGATCGCTATTCTTTTCTTTCTTTTTGTCTTTCTTTCTGTGTCTCTCTATCTTTCTCTCTTTCCCTCTTTCAGGTACTGGGCATCTCTGCGAAATCTTGTCGTGTCTCTTCTGAGCTCCATGAAGTCCATCATCAGTTTACTTTTCCTTCTTTTCCTCTTCATTGTGGTCTTCGCCCTTCTTGGCATGCAGCTTTTTGGTGGACAGTCAGTATAGATCTGCACCCTACTACCCTTGATTCAAATCAACTTCTTAATTAGATGCAGATGACCAATCACAATGCACAGCTTGTCATGTTTATAAAAATCTATTTGATGTTCTTTGCAGGTTTAACTTTCAGCAAGGCACTCCTCCCACAAACTTTGATACGTTCCCTGCTGCCATAATGACAGTGTTTCAGGTAGGCTGGTTGATTTGATGTGACTTGACAATCAATGCCGTTCCACATATTTAGGATTGGGGTAACCAAATGTTAACCCATAACCCATATCCGATTGTACTTGATTATTCCGGTGCCTTAACGGTTCTTTAAGTACTTTTGAGGAAGAAATATCTGGAAATAAGAAAAGAAATTAATATTGCCTTCACTGCCCTCAGCAGCCTGCCGTTTGGGAATCAGGCTACACTGGTTGCAACGTATGTTTAAAAAAAATTACTCTATCATTAGTTTGGGAACCGGGTTACACATGTCATGCTGTAGATTCAAAATAGCCCTTTCATGAGATTAATTTGTTTGGAAATCGGGCTACACTGGTCGCTCTATATGAATCGCGCTATAGATTTAAAAGAACCGATTCATGCAAGTTATTGATTCAGCGAGTACTGACGCTGACTATCACCCCTGGAGTCATGAGTTCGAATCCAGGGCGTGCTGAGTGATTCAAGCCAGGTCTCCTAAGCAACCAAATTGGCCCGGTTGCTAGGGAGGGTAGATTCACATGGGGTAACCTCCTCGTGGTGGTGATTAGTGGTTCTCGCTCTCAATGGGACGTGTGGTGAGTTGTGTGTGGATCGTGGAGAGCAGCATGAGTCTCCACGGTGTCATGCACAACGAGTCACGTGATAAGATGCGCGGATTGACGGTCTTAGAAGTGGAGGCAACTGAGACTTGTCCTCCGCCTCCCGTATTGACATGAGTAACCGCGCCACCAAGAGGACCTACTAAGTAGTTTTAAACTGGGCATTCCAAATTGGGGAGAAAAGGGGATCAAAAAATTGACAAGAGTCATTCATTTTAGGAATCGCCCTACACTGATCGCTCTGTATGTTTCACGCTGTAGATTCCGTAGAGTGTCAGTGCTACCGTTGAACCATTCCAAATCCGTTAATGGAACTGAAAGTCTTGAAATTTATTTCATTCAGTTCATTATGGAACTATGGAACTGTTTCGGAATATTAACCTGTTCGAGGTTCCTAACCCCATATGTCTGTTTGTGTGTTTTATGATCTCAGATTCTAACAGGTGAGGACTGGAATGTGGTGATGTATGATGGCATTGAGTCTCAGGGAGGGGTGGACAAAGGAATGGGCTTCTCTGTGTTCTTCATCATCCTCACGCTCTTTGGCAACTGTATCCTTCTTAAACAGGCCCGAGCTAAGACACACCCTCTTAGACACACTCTGAAACAGGGGTACTGCAGAATATATTAAGTCAAATTCAAATGTAATGCACAAGTAGTTATAAACAAACACTCAGTTATAACCAATATGTCACAGAGGATCTCTGCTGCATCCCTTTATTCACCAAGACATCTAAAAATGGTCTATGGTTGTTTCTTAACCCCATGCTTTCAGACACACTTCTGAACGTATTCTTGGCTATCGCTGTGGACAACCTGGCCAATGCTCAAGAACTTACAAAGGTAGCTTGTCATAGTCTCTCTGTCTCATTCATATAGTCATAACTTACATGTTTACTACCTAGATCGCACAAAAATCCTTTGTTATTGACCAATTATGCAGCTTAGGCTAATATTGTAGAAATGGTTATGTTGGTTTCTGATGGCGGCTGTTGTTTTGTTTTTTTGCTTTTCTAGGATGAACAGGAGGAAGAGGAGGCCACGACTCAGAAGATCGCTCTGCAGAAAGCGAAAGAAGTAGCAGATGTCAGTCCACAGTCCGCTGCCAATCTCTCGATCTCTGCGTGAGTTACACCACACACTAATCGCCAGCACTCTCGCCAAACGCAGACACACATACGTTTGTTTTTCTATCGACTTTTCATCGACCTCCATTTGTTTTTATACTGAGTTCGTGATGTGCTCTTTTCCCTAAATAGTGCCCTGACCCAAAAAAAAAAAACTTTGGCGTAGTCTCTTTATGAACTGGTTAGCATTTGGAGGATGTCATCAAACCTCTTCTGACTTAGTTCAATTCAGGGGCTAGTTTTTTTCTTGCTAATGTTTAATCATTAATAAAAGGTGATATTCTTACAAGACACCCCTGACACTGAGGCACACATAAATACCATGATTATGCATGTATATATGCAAATGAGCCAGAACACACTTGGGCATTAAAAATCCAACATGCTAAATAGACATTAAACAGCCCCACTTTAACTTTATTACTGCAAGACATCATGTCTTATGCCACATCCGATTTGATCCGGTACTATAACTGGTTTTAATGCTCATAGCCTGGCTTAGCTGAGCTGAGCTTAGTCTGTCAGATTAACTTTATCATCTCATTTGATTAAATCCACTCTAATACGGTTCCAGCAGACATGCTTAAACCTGCCTGATCATACTGTATGTAACCCCCTTAGGATATTAACCAGAGAACAATTCTTTCAGGGGCAGATTGTTGATTTAAAAATGCTGGAATTAGAAACCAACGTGATGAAGGAGATATTGAAAGCTAATTAAAGACCACATGAAATCAATTTGGAGTTTTGTGGCTTTTTAAATGTCTGTTAAAGCCTATAGACCATTTCAAGACGTCTTTTTGTTCCTTGAA
>NC_068307.1:2797500-3000000 GCF_025860055.1 Xyrauchen texanus | reverse complement strand
TGAAAACTCATGTATTATTTGAGCTGTAAAGTTGTTTAAATCATCATTTATGCAGTTATTTTTGGGTTTTGGTGTTTGTTGACATTGCATCATCATGGTAACTAAGTTGTAAAATTGGATATAACTTCACACAGATGTGGTTAATAAGTCATTTTATCACAGTAAAATCATGTAAACACACATGTTGTTTGTGTCTTGTGTCTATAAGTAAATATTGAGTATTTTAATGTTTACAGATTGACCCTCACTTCCATTGTAAGTGTCTCACTGGAACACACATTTGTGCTTTTTTTTAAAGAAAAGGAGGGACGAGTCAAAATACGTTTTTATGGTAATCAACATTATGCCACAAATGCTGTCGATTGCGCATAACTTTTACTGAACCCGGAATATTCCTTTAATTGTATTAAAAATAACATAATATAACAAAATAATGCATTTAATAATTTATGTATGTGATTATCATTTAATTCATTAATTTGAACCAAAATGTGTTTCTTTCGTATACTCAATTACCAGAAAAAATTTACTAACTAATCAACGGAAAACAAGGTATAAAGTAAAATTATATTAAATTACTTAAAGGGGTCATGACATTCTCTCTCTCTCTCTCTCTCTCTCTCTCTCTCTCTCTCTCTCTCTATATATATATATATATATATATATATATATATATATATATATATATATATATATATATAACATTTTATTATCTTCCCTGAGGTCCACTTATAATATTGGTATAGTTTTTTTTTTTGTACCAGAACAGTCATAATTTTTGACCTTGTCTCTGGCCCTCAGTCTGAAATGCTCAGTTTTATGCGGTCTGGCCCTTTAAGACATCAATGCCCGCTGTTATGATTGGCTAACATCGTGCAGCTCTTCCAAATACTGCCATATTTAAAATGCAATCTGAAGAAAGTAAACGAACTCCACAAGACCACAACTTTTATAAAACTAAATATCAGGATTAACATATAACCCACATCCAACACATCTAAATATATTAAACTGTTCATTCAAGCAGCACCATAAACTATCAAGCAGTCATGACATATGAAATATTCATGAATTAAATAGTTTGCTTTCGATTTTGTGGTCCAATAGTGTTTTCCTTCAATAACAGTTCCTTCTCAAAGCTTGAAGTCACAAGCAGTCCACAATTAAATCTTCTTAATACACAAATGTAACACAATCCACGATGATGTTGAGTGCTTCAACCGGCTTCAACAGGCCAAAGCAGAGACTCTGGTCTTCACATCTCACATCTTTCATGTTTGTTTACACACAGAATGGCCTGAGTTTATTCCAGTCAGTGGCAGCAGCAGAACGAGACACATTTTTAAAAGTTGTGCTTGTAACGCTCTTAAAACAGTCCAGGACTCAAGACAGCACAACAGAAAGACAGCACAGCTGAATGGATCACAATGGGGGTCTCCATTTTAGAGTTATAACTTGACATTGCATCTTTTAAAAGTGTTGCGAGATGCATGATAATGGTCAAATCTGTCCGTCTAGTGCAGGGGTGCCCACACTTTTTTGTGTGATGATCTACTTTTAAATGACCAACTCAGTAAGATCTACCAACTAAAAAAACACAGTTTCATTTAAAATAAGAAAATGCTTGTTGGGACTACTGCATGTATCCCTACATGGAATTCATCTTCTCATTAATAAAAAAATATATAATAATGTTCAATGTTGATGTCATTCAGTTTTAACCCAAAACACCTACAGCACAATAGATTACAATAGCCAGGGCATTTACCTTATTCTGATGACTTGCACTGAATGGAATCAGACAGTTTTGCCTAATCCGGGCAGTAGCATCGCAATTTAGCGCTCTGTTCTCAGAAGTCCTTGGAAGGCGCGAACCTAGTTGTCATGGCAACTGAATAAACAAAACCTCACCTGGTCAATATTTACTCGTCAAGTGCAAGTCATTGACAAGCCATTCTCTCTCCTCATCACCCGTGTGACTGACTGAGCACCTGTGGGTGAGGCAAGGTTGCAATGACAAAAAATAGGCGTTGTTGGCTTGCTGAAGAGGCAGTCATATACTGTATGCAGATGTATTTGGTGCTTGTGACGCCACAAGTTCCACAAATTCCAAATGAGACGTTTTTTGCAGCTTTGTTTAAATAAATGCACTTTTTCTATTAAGGAGAAAGTTTTCAGTTCTGAAACTTACAGTATGTTTTATAGTACAATGACCTCTTATATGTCAAATGATCAAGGAAAATTTGATTCCTCATGTCATAACCCCTTTAAAAAATATATTTTATACATCAGGGATTGACAGAATGGTCAGAATAGGTCTACTATCAAAACGTTTGCACTTTAAATGCACTTTAAATCTTAAAATGTGTCTTTTTAAGGGTTTTACAAACCAGGGAGGATGAAAAGGTTCTTACTTTTCTCTTGTGATTAACTATATTTAAACATCAAATTAAGGAATTAAATAGGGTCAATCTTGATGTCATTTGACTTAATAATTAAAAATGACAACGTAACATTTTCCAACCTAGTCACTCAGTTTTACATCAAGCCTCCTGCTGCTTCCTGTATCTCTAGATGAACTTCCGCAACCGTCCTGAAATGAAGACCCACCTGGACCGCCCACTAGTTGTCAATCCTCAGGAGAACCGCAACAACAACACCAACAAGCCCCGGCCGGGTGACTCGAGCCCCCAGGATGGTGAAGAATACCTGCAGCACCAGCCCCGATATCACCACCATCATCATCATCATCATCACCACCACCATCATACACACTCCAGCCGCCAGTCCCTACACCAACCAGAGCTGGGGGACACAGGCAGTGATTATGCCCAGAGAGGAGAGGACATGGAGGTTGCAGGGGAACACAGGCGACCCCGAAACCACCAGCACAGAAGGAGGGATGAAGATGGAGGAGAAAGAGGCAGGAGACACAGAGAGCACCACAGCAGAGGAGGAGAGATGGGAGGAGAGGGGGAGGAGGGGCAAGAAAAGAAGCAGAGGAGGCATCGCCATGGTAACCATGGGGATGGAGATGGAAGGAGGGATAGGGAACGGAGTCGACAGCATCGAGCTAGAAAGTAAGTGTGTGTGTGTTGTGTCAAGTTTTGGGTTTTGTGTTTGTATGGAGCTTGATGTACATTGTTATTACGTTATTTGAGGTAATGTAGTAGTGTAGTGCTGAAACAACTCGATAATAATCGAGGTTTCATGGATCAGATGATGTCGTCGGGAATGAAGTAGTATGTTGTCCAGCATCATGGGACGCTAAACCATTCGTTTAAGGATTCAGATCGCTGCAACCAGAGGTGGAAGTCATCCAAATGTGGGCAGAGAGGATCGTTCACTCTAATTACATATGGCCACCAGAAGATGGTGCCAAGTGCATGACACAGACACAATCTTGACTCAAATGGCACAGAATGATACTCATTCTGTGAAATCTCATTAGTAAAATCATGTCTGTATGCTATGCTAACCTTTAGTCATTGTTGTGTTTGCATATGTAATTAGTTCTTATGTACAATTATTATGTTTTATTTGTTTGGAGACTTTTTTGGAGACTAGGATAAAACATTTTTGTAATGCTATAACGTTTGCTTGTTTTGTCTTATCAACCCAAAATTTTACTCAGTTACAGGTGATATGATTGGGAACAAAACAAAAGCAGTTTTTCGGAGCCACCGTATTTACACAAATATATTGTGTCAAATAAGAAAAATAAGAAAAAAGTACATGTGTGGCTCAAGTTTTTTTTGTAGTTTATTAAGACGAGATTCTCAGAATTTATCATAATCTATATAATAATATTTTTTTTTTAGAGTTATAAGACTTTATGGCATGCCACAGAAACAGGAAATCTTTAAAAACACCTTCAGAGCTTAAAGGGTAACTCTATCATCTCTGCTGTAACGCTCGCTTCCCTCAGTCACACTCCCTTTCTATCTCTTTGTTTTTCTCAGAGAGGTTAGACAGATCCAGCCAGGTCTTCCTCATGGACAGAGCCAGTACAGCGAGGATATGGACAACCTGCGTAACAGCAGCAAGATGGCCCTCCATGACCCTGACCCTGACTTTTATGACCCGTACTGTGATCCAGAGCAGACCAATAACCTGCTGAACCTGGGAGGACCAGATCTCCATGACAGCAGTCTCATTCTAACAGACTCCACTGAGACCCCGAGAAAGGTGGACCACACTGCCATAGATATGCCTCCCATTTACCCCTCACTCAATGCCAAGTTACAAGGTGAGTGTTTGTTTGTGTGTATGAAAAGCTTGAGGAATATTTACCAGAATATCTTAAGGATGTTTCAGTAAAGAGACAGTCACGTTAGACAGCCTTTAAAGGGATAGTTCACCCAAAAATGAAAATTCTGTCATCGTTTACTCACTCTAATGTTGTTCGTATGATCTTTTTTTCTTCCATGGAACACAAAAGGAGATGTTAGGCAGAATGACTGCCTCAGTCACCATTAGGGCTGAGCGGTATGACAGCAAAAATGATATCCCGTTCTATAATGTAAAGTTCCGGTCCTGCATGCTGATTGGTCAATAGCCGTGCTTTATTCATGATAAAGCACGGCTCTGACTTCATCGTGCTGCACCAGAGACTATTTAGCCTGAGATGGAGCACTAGTATTAAAAAAACATCATAGTACACTACTTTTTGTTACATTTTCATTACAAATTACTACTCGTACTACTTACATTACATAACGGTTTAGTATAGTGCAGAAAAGGGCAATTTGGGATGGATGGCATTTAATTATATTATTTTTTTTAAAACATTATTGAAAATATTTGTTCTTATTATACCTGTATATATATGTATGCTTAAATATTTTTCAGCCTATTGATGATATTTATTATATATCTCATTCATTTTGTATTTGCTCTGAAATGGCATTAAATATAATTTAGGAACCTTAATTTTAACCAAACCATTTTAGCCAAAAATCACATTAAAAACAATAACATAATGTTTTCCACAGATTTTCACTAAATGAACACAAGAATCATATTTCATTTTTATCTTCATTTATATGCACCAATACCACCATACAGGCCTCATAAAAAAGTATTATTTACCTACATATATTTTTACTTGGGGAAAAATCTGTGAATGAACAGGGTGTGAAAATTCTCAATACATTTGTATATTAGTTTGTTATATTATTGATATTATGTACATATGAATATTATTTTGGGACCCATTCAAGTTTATTATTATAGTGTAATACTGAATTATAACTATGCTTTTGAGGGTAAGATTTGTTTTATATAATAATAATATATTTCTGTCTTATTTACTTCAGCCTCACTGGGAGCTTTTATTTTGGCGGAACACTGAAAGTGCAGTTTGTGTTTGACCGTTTAATGTTCCTCATTACAAATGTGGTATAACGCTGTCTTCTCTTCCTGTTCAGTGATGCTTTGTCGTGTTTTTAGATTATTAGATTTATATTGTTATCTCACGATTCAGTTCGTTATACGATATGAGCTTCACGATTCGATATTATCTCGATTCGATATAATAACACTTAAATTAAAAAATATTAAATAATTTTTTTTATTTTTCCGAACATTTTAGCAAAACACACATTATAATTTCTCATCAAAATAAAGTTCTTTAATACACAATATAAATGCTCAAAGTTTAAATAACAAGAGTTTCTCTATAAGTAAAGATCACGAACAAATCATCTTTAAAATAATAGTGGTTACTGTCACTTTAAGAGTTTCAACGTGCACCTCGCAGTGTTCCAGTTCAGCGAACATCAACGAGAATCTGACAACGTGATACTTTGTCGTGTTTTTAGATGTGTATTAGGGATGGGACGATATTGTTATCTCACGATTCAGTTCGTTATACGATATGAGCTTCACGATTCAATATAATCTCGAGTCTATATAATAACACTTAAATTAAAAAATCTGAAAGAAATTTTTGTATTTTCCGAATTTTATTTTGCGAAACACATTATAATTTCTCATCAAAATAAAGTTCTTTAATACACAATATAAATGCACAAAGTTTAAAGGTCCCCTGACATGCTTCTTTTTGTAGGCTTTGATATAGGCCTTAGTGGTCCCTAGTACTGTATCTGAAATCTCTTTTACAAAATTCAGCCTTGGTACAGAATTATAGCCACTACAAGCCAACCCATAATGAGCTTTCCTTCAGACGTCCCGTTTCGGTGTCTGTAGTTTTAAATGCTAATGAGGAGGAGAAAGGCGGGGCAAGGTGTAGTGTGGGTGTGGTCTTGACCAGCTTGCGGCAACGGTACCATGCATGTTTACATTGGATATATTGCAATGGCACTTAGACACGCAGTCGTTCAAGCGTTTCAGTTTGAATCAGAATCAGAATGAGCTTCATTAGCCAAGTGTGTGCAGATAGCATGGGGAAAAAACTGTTTTTTGTGCCTAACGTTAGATGTTCTAGTACGCAGAGATCTGAAACGTCTGTAATTTTGTAAACATATCACCAACAGGAGAACGGATATCCAAATAACAAAGAAGTGTACAACACTTGCGTTACAGTGCGTGTATTCACACATATACCTGATGCTATCTACCTTTACATTAGCGACAGTAACTCGGCTGTTAGCTGCATAGCTAATGTTACAGCCACATTCTACGTGTAACAAGCTAGGTAAAATAGTAAAGCAACACAATTATATATAATTAGCTGACTTACTTGTCCGAGGTTTGTAGGTGAGCCAAAGAGAGTTGGTACTGATCCAGACTTCAGTTTCAGACGTTCAGCATGCCCAGCTCTGAATTGACCCATGTTGTGTAAACAGTCGTCTGTGAAATGTTTGGCGCAGACATACAAAAATTTGGTGTGTTGTGTCGGTGCATTCCCAGAGTAAATGAAATTTATCCATTGATCCTTCTGGGGATTGGATGAAGGAAGTAAAAAAAGACTTCTGTGATCATTTGTGCATTCAATTATTGAGCAACTTTTGTGCTTCGATCGGTCACACGCCATGATATCTCTCGAGGAAAAACTAAAAACTCGTACTTCCTAGCTCGAATTCTCTGGGCGGGCAAAGCAGAGAAGGGGGAGGTAACCTTTCCCCCGTATGACGTCATACAGGGGAGATTCAAGATCAGCCCGTCTGAGATCTCATTTTCTCACAGGCAGAGAAAGATAGCCAAAACTCGGTTTACACCGACTGAAATTTCTAGACACGAGGGGACCAAATACAGGCTAGGGGAACTAATATTAATGTTAAAAAACCACAGAAAGTGAAAATTTCATGTCAGGGGACCTTTAAATAACAAGAGTTTCTCTATAAGTAAAGATCACAAACAAATCATCTTTAAAATATAGCGGGTTACATTCAGGCTGATCAGGTGCAGACCAAACAATATATCTGAACAGATCCTGTCCTGAAAAAAGTATGTGAAAGTGTATATTTAATTTTTTTATAATTTGCTTGTCATCATTGTGTAAAAATGCAAAAATCCTACATATTAATTAATGAATATTCTATCATGAAATTGTATATGCAATAATGATATGAGCTATCACTGTTTGAAATAATGTGTACAATTTACAAGTAGCAACATTGAGTTTACATTCATTTGTATAAGAACTTTAAAATGGTTACTGTCACTTTAAGAGTTTCAACGTGCACCTCAGAGTGTTCCAGTTCAGCGAACATCAACGAGAATCTGTGTGAGATTAAAATGAATATTTCCTTTAATTTTTTAACTTGACTGTATGAACAGAAAGGATATTAAGACACATTATTCAATTAAAGTCGCCTCATCTTTGATGGACACACATTATACGGAGGAAGCGATCCGTTTTAATCTCAAGCACTTTTCATCAAAACAAGGAGATTTTCCAATTATTAAGTAAAATCAAGCGATAGAGAGATTGATAGGTTATTTCATTTATAATCACTTGGACAGAAAACAATGTTGCAAATTTCGAAATATTGAGTTATGCCACGATATGGTTCATCATTTTTTTGGTTTGCGATATATCGAAATTCAATTTATCATCCCATCCCTTATTTAAATAAAACGTATTGTGGTTTCAAGTGTTTTGAATTGGACGAATGTGTGGACCTGCAGCACTTTGCTTTCACAATGCATGCAAACCGCTTTTAAAGCACTGAAAACAGCGAATCACAAGCCCCGTGCATGCACACAGTACAGAGTGTCACCCATTCACTCAGCAACGCTCAGAGATCATAAATGTATTATTGGAATTGTTGGAGTGATGTTTGTAAGTCTCTGAGTATATCGAAATTCCTTCCATTGTGCAGTGAATAAGAATGCCAACACAGAACTGGCTAAAGAAGGAGAGAAGAAAGAGGAGGAGGAAGACAACGGCGGTGATGAAGATGGACCCAAACCTATCCCGCCATTTAGTTCATGTTTTATACTTTCCACCACCAACCCGTAAGTGTGTGTGCGTGTGTGTGTGTGTGTGTGTGTGTGTGTGTACAGAATAAGTGTTGTTTCTCTTAACCAATGGGAGTTTTTAGGTTCCGGAGATGCTGTCACTACATCCTGACATTGAGATATTTTGAGATGTGCATTCTATCGGTCATCGCTATGAGCAGCATCGCTTTGGCCGCAGAAGACCCGGTGTGGCCTGAATCACCTCGAAACAATGTAAGACTAACAGTCTGGATTATTTTCTTTCTGTATCCATCAAACTGTTTAAATAACCTTTGTCTAATGAATCTGGTCATCTAAAACCGTGGTCATCCTAACCAGGCCTGATGTGATGAGATTCTGTTCACATTAGGGCTATGAACATGGCTGAGAAACTACATTTTATTTAAGTATTAACAATATCAAATTAGATTAAATATTATCTTGGTATGTTAAATTTGACCAACATTTGAATTACGGACAAAATTTAATCAGACAAAATTCTAATTATATTCTTATTTGAACCCTTTAATCTCAGATTGCCTTCAAGAGAAAAACAAATTGTTGTCAAAATATTAACAACGACAGTCTTGACCAACACAAAATAGGAATCGTTTGAAAGATTAGAAGCTCTAATTTCCAATGCATGTAGACATTATGACCAAAACTGAACATGTGCAGATAAATCTGAAGTGCTCCGTTTTGATCATTTATAAAAATAAAAATACATATTTGCATTTTACGTATAATGGCAATCGGTACAAACATCAACTCATCAAATAGTCATGTGTCATATGTTGTTGGAAAGCTCTAAAAGAGTACAATACAACCAGCCTATTTGGTCTACTCACAGACTCACAAATATAGCGAGTAATAGCTAAGTATAAGTCTTTAATAATTATGTTGGTGTTGCTTATATGCTGCGTTTTTGCTTATAACGTGACGAAAAATAAATGGAACATAAAATATCACATACTGACTATTACTTAGAGAAGGTGATTCTCTTTCAAATTAGGTAATTACATACAAGGTAATTTGATGCATAGATCATTAGATAATCCACATGAAGCACAATGTTACATATGACCACCAGGAGATGGCGCCAAATACATGACACAGACTCAATGATGACTCAAATGGCACAGAATAAAACTCATTCTGTGAAATGTCATTGTAAAATCATGTCTGCATGCTATGGAAACCTTTATTCATTGTTGTGTTTGCATGTGTAATTAGTTCTTATGTTCTTAGCTTGTGTTAGTGCAAAACATAATCATTCTGAATGTCCCCTAGTCATCTTCAGTGCTTACATTGTTTTTAATATATGTTTTTAGTTTTAGCATTTTATCTTAATTGTTGACAAGTATTTGAATTTCATTTTTTAAATTGACTGCCTCAAATTAAATGCAAAGCAAACCAAATCAGAAGATAAGTGACACACGCCATCAAAATGGGCAGTTTTTTTTAGAAAAAATAGAAATTTTGTCATAACAATTATATTTGCTAAATCTTCAAATTATGTCAATGTCATCATGAAATTGTAATTATAAATGTTTTTGTTGTTGTTTTACAATGTGTCAAATCATTTCAACTGCTTTTAATTCCAACAGGAGCGCTGCATATAGCATCTCTTTTCTGATCAGCTCTCATTTACCTCTTAGTTATTAGAGGTACACCGATATATCGGTTTAACAGATTAATCTATATTATATATAGATATAGTTATTAGAGGTACACCGATATATCGGTTTAACAGATTAATCTATATTATATATAGATATAGTTATTAGCGGTACACCGATATATTGATTTTACAGATGAATCTATATTATATAGATATAGTTATTAGAGGTACACCGATATATCGGTTTAACAGATTAATATATATATATATATAGTATATATATATATATATATATATATATATATATATATATAGTTATTAGAGGTACACCGATATATTGATTTTACAGATGAATCTATATTATATAGATATAGTTATTAGAGTTACACCGATATATCGGTTTAACAGATTAATATATATTATATATATATAGTTATTAGAGGTACACCGATATATTGATTTTACAGATGAATCTATATTATATAGATATAGTTATTAGAGGTACACCGATATATCGGTTTAACAGATTAATCTATATTATATATAGATATAGTTATTAGCGGTACACCGATATATTGATTTTACAGATGAATCTATATTATATAGATATAGTTATTAGAGTTACACCGATATATTGATTTTACAGATTAATAGATATTATTTATATATAGATATTAGAGGTACACAATATTTCGATTTTAATGATTAATCAGTAGTATATAGATATAGTTATTAGAGGTACACCAATATATCGGTTTAACAGATTAATCAATATTTTTTAGATATAGTTATTAGAGGTACACCGATATATCGGTTTTACAGATTATATAGATATTACAGGTACACAAATGTATAGGTATTACTGATTAATCGATATTATATATATATATAGATGTAAGAGGTACACAGATATCGATATTATATAGATATTGATATTAGAGGTACAAAAATATATCGGTTTTACTGATTAATTGATATTATATAGATATAGATATGAGAGGAACAACTATATATCAGTTTTACAATTAATCAATTAATTAATCAATATATAGATATTAAAAGTATGCCATATATAACGGTTTTACAGATTCATCGATATTATACAGAAATAGATATTAGAGGTACACCGATATACCTTTTATAATTGATTTACAGATTAAACATTAAAAATAAACAAATAAATCTTCCAGTTCTGTCAAATAAGGACTGAAAATTGTTTAGAATCTTTAAAGTCTGTTTCCTCAAAAACAAGGTTTTCCGAGATGAGTCATTTAAATGATTACCTCATCATAGAAAAATAAAAATGATCTTCAAAGTGTAATTCTGGGTCATTGCGATGCATTCTGACTCAGAATGATGGAGCATGTCACATACTTAGTGTTTAATGTACATTTATGAGGAGCAGAATTATGGACCAATTCGATTCAACAGTGGGCGGGGCTTCCCAGCATATACTCCGCAATGGCCAGAATCAGATTAACATCATGTCATACCTGGTTAGGACACTGTGTAATTACTTCTCTTTATGCAGGTTTGCTCTTATGTAGGCCGTGCATTTTTGATCCCTTTCCTTTTCTTTTTTGTTAGGTTTTACGTTACTTTGACTATGTCTTCACCGGTGTGTTCACCTTCGAGATGCTTATCAAGGTAAAGTGTGTATGACATGACTTATTCATGCTTTATTTTTTGGTGTGTGTGTGTGTGTAAAATCTACTTTGTGTTTCAGATGGTGGTGTTAGGCTTGGTTTTGCACGAGGGCTCATATTTTCGTGACCTTTGGAACTTTCTGGACTTTGTAGTGGTTAGTGGTGCCCTGGTTGCCTTTGCCTTCACGTAAGTGCCCTTTACCCCACCATCACCTGCCCCACAGTGCTGCCTGCTGCCCCTTCTGTCTTCTTTTCTATCACTCTGCTGCTCTACTGCCACCATGGAGCCATGCCAATACTCTCTACCCTTCTTTTGGTCACTTGCTCTTCCTCTTTTCTCTTTCCTCTATCAGTTTACATTCTGTCAACTCACTCAATCAGCCACGCAGATAAAGGCCTGTCTCTCTTAACACACACTCATGCTCTCACAAACACACTCACTGAACAGGAACGCATGATTTCTGTTTTGAGAAAACAGACTAGTCTGTCTGTCTCTATCTCTCTCTGGTCAATCATCTCCTCTAGCTTCCTTCCCATGCCCCACCCTTTTTACTTTCCCATCAAACTTTTGCCATTAGCTCTATGTGATACTCTGTCCAACCCTTCTGTTTATACGTCTTTCCTCTTTCATTCATTTCTCTCTCTTTGCACTTTTCTGTTTCACTCTAAATTCTGTCAGTCCATGAATGCTTTTATCAAAGCTCATGATTCAGTAGAACAACTCCGGTCAAAACGAACACTCTGATGTCTGTAATCAGAAGTAAGAGATTTCAATATGAACACAAACATATTTTTCATCCAATTCTTCCAAGCCCGAATGATCTGGGCCAGGGGTTTTCAAACGTTTTGACGTAGAGGATCCCCAAATATGATGATTCCCTTGCAAGCAAATTGTTGTTTGCAGAATTAAATAATTGCCTCCGGTATTGTCTAGGACTGTGCAATATAGACAAGCAATCAGTTGCAATTTAAATTCAATTTTGGCAATTTGTTTTCCTTATTCATAGTTTTACATTCAAAAATTTCATTTAATTCTTTTTGTTTTTCTTTATTCTTTATTCACACTCCCGGTTTCTGTTCTGCTCTTTTTTGCACACTATGTTATGATTAGCCAAATCTCGTCAGTGTGCAAAAGATTGTGCACCAATCCAAATAGTGAATTAAAAAATGTAAGTAAAAATAAATTATAAAATATTAATACATTTGCAGCTTGCTCCAGTTTAGAAATTGCACATGCTCATATCGCAATTATAGTGTGATTGCAATTAGTTGTGCAGTCCTGGTATTGTCATCGTACTAAAGACAAAAAAAATATTAAAATATGTCTTGAATATCTGGAAAATATTTACTTTGTATTAAGTTAAAGTGTTTATAAGCAAAGCATATATTTTTTCTACTATCACACATATAAACTTGACAAGTACCATTTTAATTCAAATTTAATTTAATTTAATTATTTTATCTTATTTTATTTCATTTTATTTTTATTTATTTGATTCCATTAAATTAAATAAAAATTAATTTTATTATTTAAATTAAATCAATTTAAATTAATTGTATTTAATTTAATTGTATTTTATTTATTTTATTTCATTTTATTTTAATTTATTTGATTCCATTAAATTAAATAAAAAATAATTTTATTATTTAAATTAAATTAATTTAAATGAATTGTATTTAATTTAATTGTATTTTATTTAATTTATTTCATTTTATTTTAATTTATTTGATTTCATTAAATTAAATTAAAATGTATTTTATTATTTAATTTTAATTTATTTAATTTTATTAAATTTAATTTAATTGGATTAAATTTTATTTTATTTTATTTCAAATTTTTCCCCTGGACCTCCAAGCACCTCCTTACGACCCCCCAGTTTTAAAACCCCTGATCTGGGCTATGCCATCTACATTCATTTAGTATTCTCTCACTGTATTGTGTTTCATGTCTTTCTATTTTAATTTCTAATAAGTAATTTAAAGAGAAATATCTAAAGTTTTATACTTTCATGAAATGTAATTAAGAACTGTTAAAGCCCATAGTATATTACAGTATTGATGCGAACGCTTAGTGTCTGTGTACAGTCGAACACAATATACTAGTTTAAAGTAAGCTACATTTGACTGTCCGCGCACACACAGGCGGCTGGCGATTGCTATGACAGACTGGACTATTGCTCTTCAGGGGTTTAGATCAATGCAGGTATCTCCTGACCTCTTCACTCAAGCGTTCTTGAAGTACACATCCACTGTTGTAGCTTCTACCTTCATGTCCTGATGCTAACCAGCGATTACATCTTCGTCTAGTACTTCTTCATGACAGCAACAGCTCGGTTGTGAGTGTTGCTACCTTGTGGACCCACTAAATAATTCCAGTCACAGACGAATGCATGCTTAATATGCGCGGTTCAAAAAATGAGGCTGCACGTGCTCAATGATGGTGAAATATTCGTCATGCGTCCTGTACTCAGACGCCTAGCGTTCGCGTCTGTCCAAAGTATGCTTTGGCCTTAAGTCACCTGCACCATGAAAGATTTAACCTCTGAGCAATGGAAGGATTCTCTGGGTAGGCTAGATGGTAAAAATCAGGGAAGAAAATTTAAAAATGAAATGGCGAGACAGTACTGTAGGAAAGTCCTCTGTGACTGCTAATCTTCATCCATGTTTGTTTTGTTGGAGTGTCATTTACGTTTTTCCATCTATTCACCATAACCCTGTCCCTTCACCCTTTTCCCCCTGCTGAAAAGGGTATTATTGAGCCCTTCGGGGCCCTATGGGGGTGAGGGGTCTCCAGGCACCTGTAGCCCTTTAGTGCCCAGGCGGTTTCCATGTCTGGATCAGCGAGAGCCCGTCTTGCCACAGGTACTCTGGTTTCTTTCCTTTGCACGGCCTGAGAGACCCGCAGCCTGGGGGTGTAAAGAGTCTGAACGCTAAACCCCAGAGTGAGGGCAGATCAGCTAGTGTCTCAGGAGAATGAGTGAACACTGCTGATGTGGAATGATTTTTACTCGTTTAGTATTTTGACTAGGCTTTTAAGTGTGTTTTGTGCATGAGTGTTGTAGTATGTGTACAACCTCCTCAGTCCCATAGGCCAGAGCACAGTCTTACATACTGATTTATGTGTACACGTCAACAAGTTTTATGGTGGATGTGTTCGTGTTTAAAGCAGTAATGTTGCACATGTATGAATTGTGCCATGAGTTGCATATCAATTTAGCAGTTTCCTTTTGACTTTCCTGTCAACACAGAGTTTTTAAGACATCACTTTAGACTTTGTGGCATTAAAATTGTCTGATCTGTTGCTTAAAATTTATAATAGTGATATCATCATGTCTTAAGGAATAAAATGTAATTAAATGGCATTAGTGTCTGTCAAAGGTAAAACAAATTCAACCCTTTTTCTCCCAATTTGGAATGCCCAATTCCCACTACTTAGTAGCTCCTCGTGGTGGCGCGGTTACTCACCTCAATCCGGGCGGTGGAGGACAAGTCTCAGTTGCCTCCGCTTCTGAGACCGTCAATCCGTGCATCTGATCATGTGACTCATTGTGCATCACACCGCGGAGACTCACAGCATGTGGAGGCTCATGCTACTCTCCACGATCCACCCACAACTCACCACACGCCCCATTGAGAGCGAGAACCACTAATCACCCCCACGAGGAGGTTACCCCATGTGACTCTACTCTCCCTAGCAACCGGCCCAATTTGGTTGCTTAGGAGACCTGGCTGGAGTCACTCAGCACACCCTGGATTCGAACTCTCGACTCCAGGGGCGGTAGTCAGCGTCAATACTCACTGAGATACCCAGACCCCGATTTTTTATTTACTTTAAAGAAATTAAGGGATGAGTCAAAATAATTTTCATGGTTATCAATATTATGCCACAAATGCTGTCAACTGAGCTTAACTTGTATTAAACCCGGAATATAATTCCTTTAATTATATTTTCGGACTTCCTGAAATCCCTGGTGAAAAGAGGTGTTGTAGAGGTCGATCAATATTGGATTTTGCCAATAGCGATAACTAAAGTGGTTATTTTGGTAGTTTAACATCCTAAATAAATAATCGTGCATTAGCCAATAAACAGTGACTGGGACTTGACTTTGTTAGCTCTACTTGTATGTATTTACCAAATTAAGATTAAAGATAAATTAGATTGTAAAGCAGTTCAATAGAAAGGAGGAGGCGAGAACAGGCCTGGCGATATAAACAATATTTGAATGATTAAATGCTCTGCACTTATATAGCGCCTTTTTAACCTTATCGGTATACAAAGCGCTTTACACTGTTGACTCATTCACCCATTCATACATCAATGGCGGCAGAGCTGCTATGCAAGGTGCTAGCCTGCCATTGGGAGCAACTTGGGGTTCAGTGTCTTGCCCAAGGACACTTCAGCATGTGGAGTCATGTGGGCCGGGAATCGAACCACCAACCCTGCGATTAGTGGCCGACCCGCTCTACCACCGGAGCCACAGCCGCCCCTAAGCTGATTAACTTAAACAAAAGACAAACACACACACACACGACGGACTGTGACAGGGCGGAGGGCGGGGCCGGGTCGTGATTATGAACACCCGGCCCCTTATCAGGCTAATTAAGCCTCCGAGAGGGATAAAGGCCGACTGCGGATGGTGGTGCGACAGAGAGAGATCGTTTACGGACATGTCCGTCGTGTGTGTGTGTGTGTGTGTGTGTGTGTGTGTGTGTCTTTTGTTTAAGTTTATCATTAAAATCGTATTTATACTGACAAGCCGGTTCTCGCCTCCTCCTTTCCATTGAACTCCTTTACACGGACATGTCCGTAAATGATCTCTCTCGTCGCACCACCGTCCGCAGTCGGCCTTTATCCCTCTCGGAGGCTTAATTAGCCTGATAAGGGACCGGGTGTGTATAATAAAACCCTCCGCCCTGTCACATAGATAGATCACATAATGTGTGTATGATAATAATATAAATAATAAAGTAATAATGTATAAAGCGCCATTCATGGGGAAAACTATCGACAAAGTAAAGTTGATTTTTGCGGATGTTTTACCGAAAGTTCAGACTGAATATTTTTGGGCTGTTGGTATGCTTGTGTCCCTTCCAGGTTTTATAAATAGCTAAACCAGCATGACTTGAGCAGAATTAAAGTCCACCACTTCATTAGTCTTTTCGGCAGGGATGGCATGTTTTTACCCTCAGGCTTGTTTATTCACACTTTATAAAAAATGATCATGTTCAGAGCCTAAACATGTTAGTTAACCTCATGAGTCTAAATAGCAACCACGCCATGACTCCTTTTGTCTGAACAATGTTAAGTGGACTGTTTTTTTATGATTGTTAACACTTTGATATCCAAGCTTCTCAATCGCAACATTCTTAAGTAACAGGAAATGCAAATCAGGAGGACTGAGGAAGGTGGGCACGATTACTTGCACAAGTCAAACTATCAGCATTGACCTGCCTCATATATATGCATTCATTTAGGAGACACTTTTCTTCATAGCCGAATAATACAAGCAGAAGCTATTTAACCGAGTGCACTACTGTCCCAAATTTAAGTTCAGTTACTTAAATAGTGACAAGATAAGGCTCGTGGTATGCTGATATGAATGACTATGTGTTGAATGCCTTTAGTGAAACCTATCAGACTGTATGACACATACACATGGGCTGATAGGTTTGAGTCCTGCTTTGAGTTAAAAATCACTCCACACACAATGCCCAATTTTTATCCCTCTCCCCTGACCCTAATCTAAAAGAACCCTTCCATGCCCTATCTTGTTTCCTGTGTCTCTTTCTGTCTCTCATTCCTCAAAACAACCCTTACCTCCTCAATCCTCCTCTCCTTTTCCTCCATCAACACTAGGCTGCTTGGACAGACTCCAGCTGTCAAGCTATCTATCATTCGGGCTTCCGTTTGTTGAGTCTGACAAAGTGAGTTAAGAAGTGAGACCTCAAGAGATGTGTGAGATAGAGAGAACATGAGATAGAAGGATACGGTTATGGTAACAAAGTGCAAAAGTGACCGCACACGTTTTCAGCCGTCTTGGTTCTGGAAGTATTTTTCCCATTCATTTTCTTCACAACTATTCTTTAATAAAGAGTTCTAGAAAGGAGAAACCTTTATTTTGGTCACACATTATACATACATATTTGCATATACAGTGAAATTAATTTGTTTTCAAATATCCCAGTTAAATTGGGGTCAGAGTGCAGCACCCCTGGAGCAGATAGGGTCAAGGGCCTTGCTCAAGAGCCCAACAGTGCTGGGGCTTGAACCCCTGACCTTCTGGACAGTAACCCAGAGCCTCAACCGCTGAGCCACCACTGCCCCCACAGCACATAACTGGTAATCTGGTAATCAGAAGGTTGCTGGTTCGAGCCCCACAGCCACCACCATTGTGTCCTTGAGTAAGACACTTAACTCCAGGTTGCTCCGGGGGGATTGTCCCTGTAATAAGGGCTCTGTAATTCGCTTTGGATAAAAGCGTCTGCCAAATGCATAAATGTAAATGTAAAGATAAAATGTCCAAACAAGAGGTCCCAGGTTGAGTGATAAAACCACTACAACCTCTCACGGCGCAGATCACGGATAAATGGCGCAATATCAAGCGCGAGCACATGGCGGTCAAAGCTTCGGTGTGAAGCGGCAGCACTTAGTAAACAAATTTCCAATATCCAGGATGATGGGTGTCAGTATAGAGTACAAAGCTAAAAATGTACTGAGTGCACCGTATGAGGGAATGAACTCCAATCCCATGAATCATTGCAACTGATGTCATCAAATCAGACAACAGCACAATGTAAAACTTTTGATACGTACTCATTGATTAAAAGTATGTACTGTAAACAATATGTTTAAGTTTGTTGTAAAATATTCAAATATATAATTTGTGCTGTCGGTTGATTACATTTTATAATTGCGATTAATCACAGATTTTGAAAGTGCTGAAATTTGACACTATATATATATACTTAATTTCTTGTCAAAATACATTCATTTCCATCTAAGGAAAGAAAACAAAACAATATGTAACAATATAATGCTTTATTTGAAAAAGTAGTGGCGCGGTTACTCACCTCAATCCAGGTGGTGGAGGACAAGTCTCAGTTGCCTCCAATTCTGAGACCGTCAATTTATGCATCTTATCATGTGACTCGTTGTGCATGACACCACGGAGATTTTCAGCATGTGGAGAATCATGCTACTCTCCACGATCCACCCACAACTTACCACACGCCCCATTGAGAGCGAGAGCCACTTTATCGCGACCACGAGGAGGTTACCCCATGTGACTCTACCCTCCCTAGCAACTGGGCCAATTTGGTTGCTTAGGAGACCTGGCTGGAGTCACTCACTCAGCGTCAATACTCGCTGAGCCACCTAGGCTCCCCAATATAATGCTTTATTTACATTTTCCAAAAAACCTTTCCACATAGAAATGCACTAAAATAGCACAAATTCAAGTTACATTAATCGTTTCCCAAAGTCTAAGTGAAAGTTTGACTAATTGAAAGTACTAGTCCCCACATAGTTTGCAAATTCATTGCAATGGGCATTAAATCTGTTAAACTCTCATCCTCCACAATATGAATCTGCCGGTAGACTGTGGCTATCCACTTTCTTACAGCAATCGTGAAGCTGCAATCATGATTTGCTTTGGAGCGCTAATGCCAGCGTCGTGTGCCGCTTTGAAAACACCATGAAAAGCGCGATTCGAACTCACGACTCCAGGGGTGATAGTCAGCGTCAATACCCGCTGAGCTACCCAGACCCCTAATATTGATGAATTTAACAAAGAGGTTCTTGCAGTATTATGTAGAGGTTTGGTAAAAACATGTGCATAAACCTAATGTTTTTTTGGTTGTTTTTTACATAGTACTTTTAAAGTAGCACTTACATTTACATTTATGCATTTGGCAGACGCTTTTATCCAAAACAACTTACAGTGCACTTATTACAGGGACAATCCCCCCGGAGCAACCTGGAGTTAAGTGCCTTGCTCAAGGACACAATGGTGGTGACTGTGGGGATCGAACCAGCGATCTTCTGATTAACAGTTATATGCTTTAGCCCACTACGCCACTACCACTCACTGTTTTGTGTTCAATAAATAGATCGAATATGAAACTTGCTAAAAAGCTAAAATGTGATTGAAATGATTTCAAGGGAAATATGAAATTAAATATACACTCTCACATACTATAGCCCGTGAAGTCATATGAATACTATATATATGTGTGAAGATGCCCGCTTCTGCTTAATATCTTTTTTCAGTTTCATACATATCGCCAAAAAAATCGAACTTTTACTAGCTAATGGCGATTCTTTCCACAACATGTCCGTAGAGGGTTGATTTTGCAATAAAATAAGTACTTATAATCGACACGCTTTAAATCAATAGTTTTATATATTTCCATAGTTTTAAATTTAATTACATCATTCGCAATGCTTCATGGGATTGTAGTTCATTCCTTCATTAAAGACGTCACGCACACAGTCTTGTGCTTATGTCTTTTTGACGGATTTTCAATGACTTTTTGCTTAAAATCTAAATTTGTGATGATGCGATTCATCTCGGAGTTGGTTGGTTTGGTTCATGGCTTGCAACTCTTTTATGAAGAATTGTTTGAAATCCCTATGAAAGAAAGGAATGGGAAAAATACATCCAGAACCGAGATGGCTGAAAAACCTTTTAAGAATTTTTTCTGCATTATTAAGTCTAATTATAGCTGTTTTAAAGACAGCTATAATTTATTTAGGCCTAATTTTTTTTGACTTTATAAAGACTGATGTCGTGTATATAAAGAGGGCTGTTTTAATCATTTGTTTTTGTTTGGGCCTTTCCTCTGTCTGTTTGTCTGTCTCATATTGATGTTTTTTCTCAGCCACTCCCAGTATCTTTTTCTGTCTCCTTCTCTTGTTTTCTGTGTGTATATCTCTCTTTCTGTCTTCCGCTGTCTGTCTCTGACCCTCTCTTATGTCTCCACCCTGGTGATCAACAGGAGCCTCTCTCGGTAAAGTTTCCCCTCCTTATTGTCGCACGGCTACCGTCCAGCTCACGCAATGGCTTCTCTCTCTTTCTTTCTTTTTCCTCCCTACCATCCCTCCTCCTGCTCCCTTCCTCTTAGCCCCTCTGCTCTCGATCTCTCATTCCACTGCCTGTTGTTTTCTGCCTTGACTTACATTGGTTCTAACAGGTCCGTCTGTGGACGTAAACTCCTGATCCCACATAATGTCGAGTTCTTGCGCACTGCTTGAGGTAGTCAACTCCTTCCTCTTAGAGCACAGTCGGGAGCGAGTAATTGATTATCGGTAACCTGGATCATTGCCAATGCTCCGACTCAATCAATCTGCCATGGACTGGCCGGTCTTGAGCTGGGACTTGCCTGGAAGTCCATATGTTAAGACAGCCACCCTGGCCGCTTGATTGAAGAGTTCACCTCTGTTTGTGTTTTGGTCCTTGTGTAAAGACCTAAAGAAATTTCTCTGCCACATTCACATGAATGAACCACGTCTTGGTTAGAAATGGATGGAAGACTTGATGGCCAACACTGTGTCTACACTGGATACGTGCCGTTTGTTGTGAGATCCGAGTCTTCTTGTCGCAGACCAGTCTAGAAATGTCTAGAGATCATGCCGTTGTAGCATTTGGGACTCGTCGTGGCATCTAGAGATCATGCCGTCTTAGCATCTGGGACTCGTCTCGGCTTGTTGCCGGAGTGCACACACAACAAGACCGTTCGTCGTGAGATCCGAGTCTTCTTATCACAGACCAGTCTAGAAATGTCTAGCGATCATGCCGTCGTAGCATCTGGGACTCGTCTTGGCATCTAGAGATCATGCCTTCGTAGCATCTGGGACTCGTCTCGGCTTGTCGCCGGAGTGCACACACAACAAGATTGTTCGTCGTGAGGTCCGAGTCTTCTTGTCACAGACCAGTCTAGAAATGTCTAGAGATCATGCCGTTGTAGCATCTGGGACTCGTCTTGGCACCTAGAGGTCATGCCATTGTAGCATCTGCGACTCGTCTCGGCTTGTCACCGGAGTGCACACACAACAAGACCGTTTGTCGTGAGATCCGAGTCTTCTTATCGCAGACCAGTCTAGAAATGTCTAGAGATCATGCCGTTGTAGCATCTGGGACTCATCTCAGTTTGTCGCCGGAGTGCACACACAACAAGACCGTTCGTCGTGAGATCCGAGTCTTCTTGTCGCAGACCAGTCGCCGACTTATAACATCACGCTTGAGTCATGTAGTGCACACTAGTCTTTAGTGTAGACAACCGTAAGCCATCGTAGCACGTAATTGGTCGCTTCCAGTGTAGACAATGTAGTGAAATATTACTGAAAATGGCCACCATTTGTTGAACATTTTCTTGTAAATATCCAAATGTGTTTTGTTGGCAGAAAATAAAAAGTGTTTCCTTTAGTTTCCTTATCGGATTGAATGCAATGAAATATCCTTTGAACTTGTCTTTGTCTCCTGGTTTGAGCTTTATGAAGTTCTTCTAGAGACAAGATAAAGTTGGACTCAAGTCAGCAAGCCTTCTGCATCTCAGTGAACCCCCAGTCATATTTCCTACAATTAACACAAACAGCCTCCCATCCCCAGACCTCCATTCCCCTGTCTGCTCTAACACAGCTAAACTAAACTAAACACAAAAAGAAAGAAAGAGGTTTGGCTGGGCATTGCGCTGAAAAAATGCCTGACTTACTTGAATGTGTTACTCTTTTGGAATGCCCATAGAAGGTCACGAGTATCCTGAAACCTTTAATGGATGTAAATCTGAAGCCTGTGAAGAATGGCTTGGAAGAAAAACAACAAACTAACAAACATTCCACACCAAAGTAGTCTGAAATATAACTTCTTAATACAATATTAATGCTGTATAAGCTGTTGCATGGTGATATCAAGGAGATCTTCTGCATTTAGAGCACAAAGGAAATGCTCATAGTGAAATGTCTTGGAGAAAGAATTCCTCAATCTTTCTGTGCCACCACACAACATGTTGAGCTCTTGTTGTTTGGCCTCCAATCCACAGGGGGAGCAGTAAGGGGAAAGATATCAGCGTTATCAAGTCTCTGAGGGTCCTAAGGGTGCTACGGCCTCTCAAAACCATCAAACGTCTCCCCAAGCTAAAAGTACTGTCACGCTCGCACACAAACATTTACAAGACTGCGAACACATTTCCAACATCGTTTGAACACAGTTGTATACGTTGCTAAATCCTGTTTTATCTCTCTCACAGGCTGTGTTTGACTGTGTAGTCAACTCTCTGAAGAACGTGTTGAACATCCTCATTGTCTACATGCTGTTCATGTTCATCTTTGCCGTGGTGGCCGTGCAGCTCTTTAAGGGACGATTCTTCTACTGCACCGATGAGTCCAAAGAGTTTGCCCGTGATTGCAGGTGAGGAGACCTGTGATACAGTCGATGTTTGTTATAGATTCATCTATTAAACAAAGAACATCATAACATATACATACAGAATCAATATTTAAGCCTCACTACCCCCATATATATTAGCATGTACTGTATATATGCTAATCACACACATCCACTACACCTCTCTCTCCACTGTCCCTCCCTGAGTGCCCTCCAAAAAAGACAAATATTTGCCCATTTCTCCCCAAATAGGCCTAAACTCCCCAGTCTTCTGGATGCCCCGTCCTCGAAAGCTGGCACTCTGGCCATCTCTGAAAACCACTCTTGAAATGGGGGCACTCTAGCCGACTTCCAAACCAGTTTTTCACGTGCTTATTCTCCATATTAATGACCGCCCCGTCTCCTAAAATACTGGGGCAAAATCAAATTTGAGAGCCCAATACCTTACACATAAAACTTTGAATCCTCAACCAAAATTCTTGGATCATTACACATCCCTAAAAGACATTGGTTGTGTCTCCATCTTCTGATTGACATCTCCAGCAGGTGGGTGTGTCTTTAAGACCAAGGCTATGCAATCTAGAGGGGGTCCATTAGACTCAATGTAAAATCTTAAATTGCATAAAGCGAACCCTTGACGTTTTTTAGAATCCTAACATTCACTCCCTCCTCCAATACCAAGTTTAAATCTTTCTTCCATAATCTCTTAAGAGAAGTTGAATGCCGTCCCCCTGCCTCTGAATTAGCAGGGAGTAATACCAGTAGCAGTTCTAGCTTGTTTGGTGCCCTTGGTGAAACCCGCTTCAACACGCCCCCAAAGTTGTTGACCGGCAGGAGGCCGCCTCGTCCCGCCCCTCTGCAAAATGCCGCCCATGTTGCCCATGTTGCCCATGCATAAATCTGCCACTGTGTAATACACTGATGCCTCGTGACTTTTCCAAAAGCAGTAATCACCACACCCAGAATATCTGCCGCTTTAGGGGGGTGATGTATGTTCTTAACCTCTTCAACTCTGGGGCGTTTTTGGGCTGCCACATCCAATTTTTCACACTCAAATTTAAAAGCTCACCATTCACACACACTGTGGACTAATTGCCAAAAATGTGTCTAATGTTTTCAGCACTCTAACGCATTTTACCCCTCACAGAGGTGCTCGTTCATAGACATTCAGTCTAATGTTCAGTTTAAGCACCACCCTCATTGTTTCACTGAATATATCGGCCTCTGAGTGGACTACAAGCTCAATCTAGGTGCCATTTGAATGCTGAGATCTTTTACAATTATGTATAACATTTTATCATCTATAGTGGATAACATATATTTCAGATGGTTTGTTTAATATGCTTTTCCTGCTGGACTGCATATTTTGTTCTGGACAAGTACAAAATTGGACATTTTTAGAGAACTGCCTAAGGTAAAAGCAGATATAAAGTTTTTAGCTATTTGGGGCTTACAGCAGTAGTGATCGGAGCAGAAAGGTTACGTTTGCATTTGCTGTCTTACAAATATCATATTTTACTTTGTGATTGTTTTGAAAAACTTTCAAACTGTGGTATTAGGTCAACTAAATAAACTTAACAGTTGCAATTAATTAGATATATGATTTGCCTATTTAAGTGCTATATAAAATACTTTTATATTCACGTTCTACCACATGACCTCTAGGTGGCGCTGATGTGTGGCCTGAATGTTTTCAGGCCTCATTTTGATATTTTAAGTAACATAAATGCAGAAGTGATTGTTATCTATGAAACATTTTCAAACGATACTACATACAGTATGCCAAGAATTCAGAGACGTGAACATTTTAAACGTAATCTTTTTATGCAATAGTGCCCCCTTTTGGACCTGCCGGCAGGTCCACAGATTTGAAGAGGCCAAAGAAATAGTTAACCAAAAATTTGAATTCTGTCATTATTTACTCACATGTCATTCTAAACTAGAATCGCTGTCAACAGGATCTGAAAAACTAAATTAGAATTTGTCACTAAAATATAAACAAAAATAGAATAAAATTTGAATTACAAAGATACTATTTCAGGTAGGAGAAAAGGTAGCAAGACATCAGATTTTTTATTCATTGTTGTCTCCTACATCCACAAGAGGTTGCAATGAATCAAACGACACTGCTTTATAACAATTGTTTATTGCAAAGTACATTATTGGTTGTTATCAAAAATGAGCAAAATGAGAGTCAAAAGATTTAGCCGCTCATATTCTCAAATCTTAAGTAAAAAAGTTAAATGTGAAAAGAAACGCTTCATAATACCGCCATTACAACAGTGTTCTTTCCATAAATACAGTTGTAAGAATGTACCTTATGTGTTTGCAGTGAGACGCTTATGAGAGAGCAAGACACGATGGCCAAAGACTTCCATTCAAGGGACTGTTCACCTCTCAAAAGTGTATGCTAGTCTTGCTGTTTTGTCAGCGTCAATTTAAAAGGATATTTAACCTTTAAATGCGTCTCTAGACAACTGCATTCTGTTTTATTTGTTGCACTGCATCTGTTTAAGCCCAAGAATGCAGGATTTAATGGTCTGTAAGTCACCGTCAGTGCTTGGTACACATCACAATTTCGAATGAACTTGTCATTCGACAAATATTCGAATTCCACATTTTAATTTGACAGTCTTACTCTTAACCTAAGTGGAACACAAAAGGATTTAGAAAACATTTATGTCTTTTGACCAGGGCTGGACTGGGAAGAGAAATCGGCATGGGATTTTACATGACAACTGGCTTGGGAAGAGCCAAAAGGTTGAGCCTTTTCTGCATATCGCGGCGCCATTTTGTGGTCCGCTCTGCATAAAGCGGCGGCTCATTTTAGCTTATCACGGCACGTTGCATGGCCAAAACACCGGCCCGCTCGGTTCACCCAATGGCCAGTCCACCCCTGATCGGCCCCAAAGTGCATCCAAAGCGGTTCTCCAGATTATCAGTCCAGCCTTGCTTTTGATGAAAATGTCCTTAAAATGTTGTCAATACTTGATCATGTAAATGGCATATAATTTGGAAGGACAATTGCATATTTTAGTTGATGATAACTTGCAAAATGAAAAAACATGCATCAACTGAAACAGAGCAAACAGACCAAATTTACATGTTTGAATTTTTTCATTTGAAAGATTTAAAGATTATTATTAGGGCTGTCAATCGATTAAAATTTGTAATCAAATGAATTACATGGTGTGCCGATAAATGAACTGATTTAATGTTTAATGAATGTTTCAGGGGCGAATATTTGGTGTACGAGCGTGATAACGAGGTGAAGTCGCAGAAGCGGGAGTGGAAGAAGTACGATTTCCACTACGACAACGTGCTTTGGGCCCTGCTTACTCTCTTTACCGTGTCCACTGGAGAGGGCTGGCCGCAGTGAGTGAACACAATCCCACAGCACATGCACACCTGGGATCTTTTGCGGCATAATGCTCAAAGATCTAGGCTGGCAATTAAAAGTTTGTATGTCGTTGTTTGATGGCCTCTTCTCGTCCTCCCTCCTTTCCTCTTCCAGGGTGTTAAAACACTCGGTGGACTCTACATATGAGAACCAGGGCCCGAGCCCGGGGTACCGGATGGAAATGTCCATCTTTTACGTGGTGTACTTCGTTGTCTTCCCCTTCTTCTTCGTAAACATCTTCGTAGCTCTCATCATCATCACCTTCCAGGAGCAAGGAGACAAGATGATGGAGGACTACAGCCTTGAAAAGAATGAGGTATTTGAAAACGTGAAAGTATCACAGTAAATTTACTTTCAAGGCTTAGTGAGTTGCCTACCTAGATTTCTCAAGCGTGCTCCTGATGCAAAGTCTCTGTAAGAACTGCAGGTAGCAAAATGATGCTGCCTTCTAGTTCTAACATTCCTCGTTTTGGCCAAACTTAAGGCGACACAGCATGCATCCATTGTGAATTAGACCAGAATTTGTTGTGACAAGCTCATAAATTACTGTCCATTTGCAAATAATGTTTTTGCAACAAACATGCAACATGATCATTATCATATCAGTTTTCTGTACTTCTCTTTCTTCCAGAGAGCCTGTATTGATTTTGCTATAAATGCCAAACCTCTAACACGACACATGCCCCAGAACAAGCAAAGCTTTCAGTACAGAATGTGGCAGTTTGTGGTATCACCTCCGTTTGAGTACAGCATCATGGCTCTCATTGCGCTCAACACAATCGTCCTAATGATGAAGGTATGACCTCCTTCTTCTTCTAGACGTATCAGCAGAATCTGTGCACGCAGAACCTGTTTTCATTCAACGTTCTACTCAATCTTCTGCCTCTTGAGTGTTCGTTTATGACATATTTTTGCTAATTACTTTATGCTTTTATATATCAATAAGACAGCAGTACTTTCAGCTCTGTTTAACTTCCTGTCTACACTGGCAAGTCAGGATTATTTATAAAACACATTTCATACACAATGGCAATTCAAAGTGTTTTACATAAAAAATAAATTTAAAAACCAATTAAGAACATGATATAAGAATAAAAATAACAAATAAAAGGAATACAATGGACGTGAATGCATGTTTGATGCGTTGAAGTTGGCATGTAGCAAACACGCATCAATCAGCTATAAGCTCAAGACTCGAGCAACAATTCAATATTTTAATAACCCATAATATACTTTATTTTCAAGGAAATTCAGTGTTATAAAATATACTTGTTATATAATTATTAATATAATGTTGTTATTGCAAGAACTGCAACACTCACTATAGTATAAAAATAGTATATATATATATATATATTTATTTATTTTATTTTTTAAACCTCAGAACATGATTTCTGTATATTTTTTTATGTATGATTTGTACCTGTAAAAATGTGTCTAATTAACTAATAATAAATATCTAAATTTTACGTGAACATATTTAAATAATTAAAAATTGCAAGTTCTTTGAAACTAACTGTAAAGTAAATATATTTATTTTTATAAATATTATATTTGAATGTTTTAATGTACCATGATAAATCGCGATTAATTACAGAAAACTGTGCAATTAATTTGTTACATTTAAAATGTAATTAAATAACGTTTAAATCGATCACCAGCCCTAATAAAACAATTCACATATATGATGTTCTGTAAGTAAAATCATTTTATTTCTGACAAAGGGGTTAATAAAGTTTCACAAAACAATTACTGATAAAAAAAAAACAGTTTTCTCCCAATTTTGGAATGCACGATTCCCACTACTTAGTAGGTCCTCGTGGTGGTGCGGTTACTCGACCTCAATCCGGGTGGCGGAGGACAAGCCTCAGTTGCCTCCTCTTCTGAGACCATCAATCCGCGCATCTGATCACGTGACTCGTTGTGCATCCGCGGAGACTCACAGCAAGTGGAGACTCATGGTACTCTCCACGATCCACACACAACTCACCACACGCCCCATTGAGAGCGAGAACCACTAATCACCACCATGAGGAGGTTACCCCATGTGACTCTACCCTCCCTAGCAACCGGGCCAATTTGGTTGCTTAGGAGACCTGGCTGGAGTCACTATATGTGTGACATTAATTGGCTACTCCATATCCACAACATAAACGTAATATTACAACCAGACAATGAAGCGCTAGTCAGAATGCATAGCTTTTGTTGTGAATACACAGTTTCCCTAAAATCGCACTGCAAAAATTATTACTAAAATAAAAAACTAAAATTGGCGTGATGGATGCATCCAGTGAAGACAGCATCACTGATTATAATAAGAGTGATATGGTTTTGACGAGCTACTCGTGTGCGGTGTAGACAGGGATGATCCCCCAAAATCAGAGCAATAGATTTAATAACAAAAGTGCTCAGATTCCATTTGTGCCCACCTATCAGCAATGTCCTTGTGCATCAGTCAGTTTGAGGGCCTGAATTTTCTTAACTGTGTGCATTTTCAGTACAACGACGCCTCAAAGGCGTATGATGAAGTCCTGAAGAACCTGAACATTGTGTTCACCATACTCTTCTTCATGGAGTGTATTCTGAAAATCATTGCCTTTGGCATCCAAGTAAGTCTCACTGAACACGCGTGTTCATACCTCACCGTATAATCTAAAGATATCAGCCATTATTCATTTATAAGCACTGTTACTAACCGTTTTTAGACCTGAAGCATGTTTTCTTCTCCGAACCCCTTTAGAAAAATGCTCCATGGTGACAGCCGTTTGATTGGCTGCACTTCTTTAATAGTCTTTTCCTTGCTGAGATCTCCAACGTGATTGGTTAACACATGTTCTCCTGTTGTCTCTCTGCAGAATTATTTCCGAGACGCTTGGAATATTTTTGACTTCGTTTCCGTTCTCGGCAGTATCACAGATATTTTAGTGACAGAGCTAGGGGTAAGTGAACTCGCAGACAGGCCCAGTAAAAGTTTAGCAAGATTGCATCTTGATTAGTGCACAAGTTGAAACTAAATGTTCCGATATTCCTACATTCCTACACTCCATATAGTGTGATACAATTTGAATAATACTAGTATGCACTAAGTACATCAACTTATTTCGGTTCACAATGTTTTTAGTGTGGTTCCATTTAAAATGACTTTTAGTGACTGTCTATATCACAATGACACTAACATCTTATTTGGTTAACTTCCTGTACAATCTTCCACTTCAATGAAGGAATGCTCTGGGGGCAATACAAGTTAAGCTCAATTAGCAGCATTTGTGGCATAATGTTGATCAGAACAACAAATAAGATGAACTCTCGGGGTGGCTGTGGCTCAAGTGGTAGAGCGGGTCGGCCACTAATCACAGGGTTGGTGGTTTGATTCCCGGCCCACATGACTCCACATGCTGAAGTGTCCTTGGGCAAGACATTGAACCCCAAGTTGCTCCCAATGGCAGGCTAGCACCTTGCATTGCAGCTCTGCCACCACTGGTGTATGAGTGAATGTGTGTGTGTATGGTAATCACTAAGGTTATAAAAGGGGGCTATATAAGTGCATAACATTTACAATATGGGCCCTATTTTAAGAGCGCTATGCAATAATTCATACGTGCAAAGTCAATGGGCATTAGCTATTTTTGTGCTAAGTCTATGCGCAAGTGGGTTTGGGGAAATTGCGCGTGCAAAGCGCTAATGGACTGGGTCAAGTGCAACTTTAATTCTGAGGTTCTAGTCCGGTCTGCATCATATGTCATAGTCCATTCCCTTAAGCACCAGCGATATAAACAAAGACAGCACATTCATTAGGATTTAATAGTGTTAATGGACTGTATGAAATGAATTAGAAGAATAGAGTTATTGATTTACGTTCATTTGTGCATTAACTGCATCCTTGTTGAATGACACACGCATGACAAATGTGGTTCTCGCCAGGATTTGGATGTAGGCTCCGCTAAATTACAGAGAATGTAAGTGTTATTAATCATATTGATCAAGTGACACATATATCATCTCTAGGATTAACAATGATTCCAGGTTAGGCTGTTGAGTTTTGCATGCACTTCTACCGGTCGACTTTGCTTTAAAATCACATTTATTTATTGAAACCCTAACCAAAATATTTCTAAATTCGAATAACACTTCAAACGACATGAAAAGATAATCAAAACAATGAATTGGTCAAAAAATCCTTTTCTCCGGCCCCTTTTGCAGTGACTTAAAAATCACTATGACAACAGGTGGAAAAATACCAATACAAATTAGAGCATAAATACAATTGTACATTTAAACACAATAATAATAATAATAATAATAATAATAATAATGACTGAGAAATAAACCATGACCTCTAGAAAGTTTAACACAAATCTCATACCTTTTTATTTAACAAAACAAATACAACAGTGATTGTCGGACATTATTTGATGTTCCACTATATGTTCAGATTTTGGACAACTTGTTATAAATATCCAAAATGCAAATGCAAGAACTGCTGAAAACAGACGCCACAATTCCCACTTCATTAACATACAATACACCCACAGTTTGTGCGCATGCACCCACGGATAGCGCAAACACTCCCTAAAATCATAATGTTTACAGCTTGTGGCTTGTGGCTATATTTAAAACTCTATTAACTTTTCCATTTACATATTGGCCCCATTCACTTCTATTGTAAGGTACTTTTTTGTATAAACAAGGGACAGTTGTTGTTTTTTGTGACTATCAACATTGTGCCACAAATACTGTTGATTGAACCCGGAATATTCCTTTAAGTGTTCATGTGATTGCTCAGTGTTGTGTGTTTTTGTATTAGTGTTTGTGATGTGTTACACTTACTGTGTATTTACAGGCTGTCCCAGCGGTCACATACATTACTACACAATCTGAATTGTATTCGTAAGGTGCTCAAATATACTGTAGCTTTTTAAAAAGGTTCCTCTTTTTTTAAGAGGTCTTGTCAAAACCTCAATTGCCCATTTGGCCATTGGAACAGCCTGAAAAGTGCCCAAAACCCACCGTATCTGTGTTTGATTATTCAGCCTGTTGACTGTATCCATAATGACTTATTCCTGTTTTATCTTTTTACATGCTTTCTTTGTTCCTCTGATTTGTTGGCGATAATCCCATCCAATCCAAAACAAAACAAAAAAATGCACTATGAAACTCTCACATCTTCCATCTCATGTGTATCCATTCAAACCCCCCCCCATACCCTCACTGTACATGTACTGCAACAACACGTAGAATCTGGTTGGTTTGTAATTTTCTCTCTGCTTTTAATGCATCCATTTGCCCAAATGCCTCACGCTTCCCTTCTTCAGAGCATGTGCTTCCAGTTTGATGACCCCTGACACCAGGGACGCTTGACAGTCGGATTGCGAGCTTTTTCCCAAATGCTCACGTTGATGTTCATATACTTATTAGCAGCAATAAGGCTTGCAACACACATATAGACACGTGTATGCATTAAACCCACTCACAACAAGCCAAATTAGGTCAACTGAAATTACTTTATCATCATTAAAGGGATAGTTCACCCATTCATAATTGACTCACCCTCATGTTGTTCCGTGGAATGTAACAGGCAGATTGTATGTCTCAGTCACCATTCACTTTCATTCATTTTTTCCAGTGAATGGTGACTGAGGCTAAGGTCTCATCCACACTTATACATTTTCATTTGATAACGTATTTGATTACGTAGATACCGAAAACAGCGTATTTCTAGGGTATTCTGGGTGGTTGCTAGGTGTTAGTAGGCGGTTGCTATGGTGTTCTGGGCTGTTGCTAGGTGGATGCTTTTTAATTTAGTATTTATTTCTATTTTATATTCAATTTGTCATGACAATTTAGCTTAGTTTTCATTCGTTTTCACAGTTTGTCTGTTAGTTTTAGTTTAGTTTAAATTTTTCCAGTTTCATTTTAGTTTTTTTAGTTTATTTTACTTTCAGTATTTGTTTATGGCATCCAAAGCTGTATCTTGTGTTATCTCTTTCTAGTGGTATTTATTTGATTTTTTTTTATGTTTAATGAGGATTGTAAATGTTATAATATACGGTGAACATGGGTAAAGTGACAAAAGACATTTAAGCTTGATCCCATTATATCCCAATGTTTTTCCTTAAATTATTATAAATCTTTACTAAACTAATCTTTGGGGAGTAAACAATTAAAGGGACAAAATTGCACCCCAACCCCCAAGTTTTCGTTAACTATAATAACACTGCTGCATACTTTAGAAAAGGAGGACTTTCGGAAACATGAAACGGATTAGTGTGGACGTGTCCTTGCATTCAGCGTTAAACATTTTGTGTTCCTCGGAAGAGAGAAAGTCAGGAAAGAATTTGTATTTTTGGGTGAACTATGCCTCTAATGAGTTTCATAAAGTAAACAAACCTAAATGCATTTCCAAGAGGTTGTGATACATTTCAATAATTGACTCATGCTCTCTTTTGGCCTGTATTTCCGCTCTAAATTGTTATTATTTGATCACTGTAGCACTATTATATGTCCAAAGAATGCTTCAAACAAGCGCTTGAATGCCATGCACTTTAGCAAAAGCTGCATGATTGCTCGTCTTCTTTCATTTCATTATTTCTCTCCTTTCCTCCACTTATCCGCCAGTTCTGCACTGTTGTAGTTCCTCCTCTAAATGAGTGAGGGCGCTACATTTTACTCATTGAAAAATGTGTATGCTGGAATGAGAAAGTGATCCTCAATAACCTGTCCACACAACCGACACACATTTATTAAGGCAACCTGCTTCAACCCCCATGCCTAAATACAGGTCTAAGCAAGTGATAGAAAAGTATATTTGGGATTATAAAATGTATTTGTAATAATGCATTGAATATGATTGATTGTATATGCGGCATTGAACTTTGTGTGGATGAGAACATTGAGTGTCACATGACCAAAACAGCCAATCCCCATTGGCAAATGCTATCTGTATTCTATTTTCGTATGCCTGCATAGAGTGCGACACTCTGGTTCTGGAAGTACAAATCCCATTCATTTTCCCATAGGGGAATTAAATATAAACGATAACTTATAAACCTTTTAAGACAGGTACCGTGAGCTCTGAGGTTGTTAATCGATGGTATATGCTTCTGTTGAAACCATCAGTCCACTTTATTTCAACCTTATTTTTGAAGAATGTTGATTAACAGCAGAATTCCTGGTGAAAACTACACTACCCATAATTCTCCACTGCGGCCAACGTAGGGAGCCAAAAGAGTAATCTATGAACTATGTCTTTAAAATATATCGTTTACATACTTATAGTCAACAACTTTAAATGAATCGTTTGACATATTTACATTGTTTTTTTATTCGATTGCATCGTTCGCAATGCATCATGGGAATTGTAGTTCATTCCCCCATGAAAGCCGTTAAATACACAGTCTTGAACCTCTGTATTTTTTGTGTCATTTTCACATTTTAAATCGTGTTTTGCTTCAAATCTAAGTTTGTTATGGTGTGATTCACCTCGGAGCTGGTTGGTTTGGTTTATATTTACAATTAATAGGGAAACCGTACTTGCAGAGCCAAGATGGCCGAACAAGAAGGCGGACACTGTTGTGCTCTATTTGCCAAGGCTTAAATATTACAGCACACCGTCTGTTTCCATACTTTGTGGCTTGCCTGTCCCAACAGATCAGTGCATTTGATAAAAAAAGGTTTATGCTTTAATATATGATTGGATGATGACTGTTATAATTTAGTGAGTCCCTCCTGAATATAATTTTTCAGTCACTTTCCATTTTGTTTTGTACATTGTATTAATTTAACCCCCTCTTTCCCTCTAGATTCTCTTTTCGATTTATTTTCAAGTATTAATAAAGAAAACGAGCTATCGTTTATCATCAAGTTAACTAATTTCGATTTTTCTTTTCCACTTTACCTCACATCTCTCTCCTATACCTTTTCTTTTCTGTATACTCTATCCCTCACTCACTTCTCTTGCACTCTTTCACTTTGTGTCTCTCTCTTTTCTTCTGGTATATTCTCCTCTGTCTCGACCCATTTCCCCAGAATAACTTCATAAACCTGAGTTTTCTGAGACTCTTCCGAGCAGCCCGTCTCATTAAGCTCTTGAGGCAGGGCGAGACCATTCGCATTCTGCTTTGGACCTTCGTTCAGTCCTTTAAGGTACAATAAGTCACACATACTGTAAATGCCTGCACTAATTTATATGCTGCATAATGGCACATAGTTGGTGCAACCAAGGAACAAGATAGTATTATATATATATGCCTATGTTTTTTTTTTACTTAAATATATATATAAATAAATAAATAAATAAAAATTAGTTCCAAAACTATTTACACCACGGACACAGCTAAATTTGTCACAAAAATACAAAATAAAAATTTGCTATATCAATTTTGAATATTGTCAGCTTAAATATTGCGCTCTTTTTTTCTTTGCTGAATGTTGGAACTTGGTGTGAATTGGCCTTTAAAAACTCATATAAAATATATAAAAATACAAAAAAATGAATTTAAATTAATTTTGAAATAATCTTAAAATCTTGTTGACGAGTTAGGGGACAATGGAGCGGGAGTTTGGCCGGAGAATCGGGGCAGCGGGGGCGGTATTGCACTCGCTCTATCGCACCGTTGTCACAAAAAGAGAGCTGAGCCGGAAGGCAAAGCTCTCGATCTACCGGTCAATTTTTGTTCCTACCCTCACCTATGGTCATGAAGGCTGGGTCATGACCGAAAGAACTAGGTCGCGAGTACAAGCGGCCGAAATGGGCTTCCTCAGAAGGGTGGCGGCTTCTCCCTTAGAGATAGGGTGAGGAGCTCAGTCATCCATGAGGAGCTCGGAGTAGAGCCGCTGCTCCTTTGCGTCGAAAGGAGTCAGTTGAGGTGGTTTGGGCATCTGGTAAGGGTGCCCCCTGGCCGCCTCCCTAGGGAGGTGTTACACGTCCAGCTGGGAGGAGGCCTCGGGGAAGACCCAGGATTAGGTGGAGAGATTACATCTCAACACTGGCCTGGGAACGCCTCGGGGTCCCCCAGTCAGAGCTGGTTAATGTGGCTTGGGATAGGGAAGTTTGGGGCCCCCTGCTGGAGCTGCTGCCCCTGCGACCCGACTTCGGATAAGCGGTTGAAGATGGATGGATGGATAATCTTAAAATCTTTAAAAAAAATGTCCTTGATGAAAATTTGAACTTAATGTAAATTGGCCTTTAATAACTTATATAAATATATATGCAAAATTAAAATGGACTATATTAATTCCAAAATAATCTAGAATTTATCTTAAATATTGTGCAGTTTAAAAACAAAATAATTATTGGAATTGTCCTTTAAAAACTGATATTAAAAATATACACAAAATACAAAAAAATGACCATATTCATTTTGAACTAATCGTAAACATATTTAAATATTGTGCCGTTGCTTTGTTTGTTTTTGTTTGTTTGTTTGTTTTTCATTGAAATTTGATGTAAAAAAAATGCAAAACTACCGTAATTATAAAAATATAAACAAAACACAAACAAATTACTAAATTCAATTTGAAATAATTTTAAACATGTCCTAAATATTGTGCAATTTTGTCTTGCTGAAAATTGAAACTTGGTGTAAACTGGCCTTTAAAAACTAACATAAAAATATATTTAAATAAGAAATAAAAAAAAAAAAAATAGAATTGCTAAATTAATTTTGAAATAATCTTAAACATATCCTAATATAAATATATATATGCAAAATTAAATGGACTAAATTAATTTCAAAATAATCTAAAATTTATCTTAAATATTGTGCAGTTTAAAAACAATTAATTATTGGAATTGGCCTTTAAAAACGAATATTAAAAATATACACAAAATACCAAAAAATGACCATATTCATTTGGAACTAATTTTGAACTAATGTTTGTTTGTTTTTATTTGGAACTAGATGTAAAAATTTGAAAAACTACCGAAATTATAAAAATAGAAACAAAACACAAACAAATTACTAAATTAATTTTGAAATAATTTTAAACATGTCCTAAAAACTTTGCAATTTTTTTCCTTGATGAAAAATTGAACTTACTTTAAATTGACCTTTAAAAACTGATATTAAAAATACACACAAAATACAAAAAAATGACCATATTTATTTTTAACTAATCGTAAACATATTGAAATATTGTGCCGTTGCTTTGTTTGTTTTTGTTCGTTTATTTCTGTTTGTTTTTTTAGACAATTAGAATTTGATGTAAAAAAAAAAAAAAACTACCATAATTATAAAAATATAAACAAAACACAAACAAATTACTAAATTCATTTAGAAATAATCTTAAACATGTCCTAAATACTGTGCAATTTTGTCTTGCTAAAAATTGGAACTTTCTGTAAACTGGCCTTTAAAAAACTAATATTAACATTTATATAACATACCAAAAAGTACGACTATACATTTTTAGATATGTTTTTAACAAATCTTAAATATTGTGCAAATTTTTCTTACTAAAAAATTGGAACTTGGTGTAATTTGGCCTTTAAAAATTAATATTACAAATAAAGGCAATATACAATGAAATATGGACTGTTTATAATTTAGACTGTACTATATATAATACTATATATATTTAACATTTTGACTATTATAAATGATATATTTAATATTAATATTTCTCTCTCTACTATTTGAAGGCTCTGCCATATGTGTGCCTGCTCATTGCAATTCTGTTCTTCATCTACGCCATCATCGGCATGCAGGTAACAGGTGTTCTGTTTGAAAACGGCTTTTTACATCACTGTGTTATAAAGGGATAATAAAACTTAAATATGCCATTCTTACATATCGACACATTCATATATGACACAACGTGCACACTAGTTTCTCACTCTCTGCACATTGATCTCTCATGTAATTCTTTAGTTGTTTGGGAACTTGGCTTTGGATGAAGAGGGAGAGAGTGCCATCAACGAACACAACAACTTCAGAACCTTCATCATGGCCCTCATGCTCCTCTTTAGGTCGGTCCTGTGGCTGTCCATACTGTCTCTGTTGCCTTTCTGTCTTCTCTCTGCTCTATTCATCTTATGTGTTTTGGTAACAGGAGTGCCACGGGCGAGGCTTGGCATGAGATCATGCTGGCATGTCTGGGAGGGATGCCGTGTGATCCAGACTCTGGGAATCAGGGGAAAGAGTGTGGCAGCAACTTTGCCTATGCTTATTTTGTCTCTTTCATCTTCCTCTGTTCTTTCCTGGTGAGAATGTCTCAGCATTTTGAGTATTTTCTGCTCTCCCTCCTTTAACCGGTGTTCATTTTTACACCGTTTTCTTTTTTTGTTTTTTTTCATAATTTTAGTATTTTGACAAAAATGTCCTTTAAATGTAAATTGGCCTTTATAAACTAATGTTAAAAATATATATAAAATGTTAAAATATATATATATATATTTCATTTTTAAATAATCTTAAACATACCCTAAATATTGTTATAATAGTTTTTTATTGCTGTAAATTGGACTTTAAAAACAAATAAAAAAATAAAAAATGTACTATATTAATTTTTAAATAACCTAAAACATATCTTAAATATTGTGCAATTTTTGGTTTTGTTTTTTACACCGATGAAAAAAAAATTTTTTTACAATGATGACTCAAATGACACAGAATGAAACTCATTCTGTGAAATCTCATTACTAAAGTCATGACTCCATGCAATGCTAGTCATTGTTTTTTTTGCGTGTGTAATTAGTTCTTATGTACAATTATTATGTTTTATTTGTTTGGAGAGGCTTTTGGACTCTATGATAAATTATATTTGTAATGCAATAATGTTTGATTGCCTTAAGTCACCTTATTTACACCCAGAGATATATAGAGAGATATAAAATATTGGATCAAATCTTTTTTTATCTTTTCAGCATTTTCAGCATTAAAAATGCTGAAACAAATTATTTACAGTTATACCAAACACTTGACCCTCCTTGTTTTTTATTATATTTACTATTTTTGTCTTTTGATGAAAATGTCCTTTAAATATAGTCAATATTTCGCATTGTCATATTCATCCATTTTAGTCCATTTTATTTGGGCTAAAATTGCATTTACATATTTAAGCAAGTCAACAATATTGTACAAAACAACAAAATTGTCTGAATAATTATTTGAATAAAATTCTTCAGAATCAAGCACAGATACATACATGTAGCCTTCCCTCTGATGTGTGTATGTATTTAGATGCTGAATCTCTTTGTGGCTGTCATCATGGATAACTTTGAGTACCTGACACGGGACTCTTCCATCCTTGGTCCACATCATTTGGATGAGTATGTCAGAATATGGGCTGAGTACGACCCTGCAGCCTGGTGAGTTACACACACAAACACACATAATCTCACTCTCACGTAGACACACCTTATTTGGTTTATTATATAACGCTTAAATACATTTTCAACACTTAATACTATGGTGCTAACTCATAAAGCTTCTCAAACATGTACTGCAAGGCTAAAAACATTCTAATCAAGATTTAGGATGGACAGTTGTGGGTGTTTCTTCAACTTCAGGATATTTCATGCACCAGGGATTTAGATTTATTAACCCTTTAAGCTCGGATGCGCCTGCAAGAAAACATTTTTTGTCAAAATATTAACAACGACAGTCTTGACTAACACAAAATAGGTTTCGTTTGAAAGCTTAGAAGCTCTACTTTACAATGCATGCAGACATTATGACCAAAACTGAACAAGTGCTTTGAAATTTGCAGACAAATCAGAAGTGCTCCGTTTTTATAATTTACATTGTACATATTATTGTAATCAGTAAAAACATCAAACTGATCAAATAGTCGTGTGTCATATGTTGTTGGAAAACTCTCAAAGAGTAGAATACAACCAGCCTATTTGTTTTATTCACAAATAAATATATAGCGAGTAATTGCTGAGTATATGTCTTTGACAGTTATGTTTGTGTCGCTTCTACGCTGCATTTTCACTTATAACTTTACGCAAATAAACAGAACATAAAATATCACATAACATTACTTAAAGAAGGTGATTATCTTTCAATTGAGTCCACACACAAGATAATCAGATGTATAGATCATTAGATAATCCACATGAAGCACAATGTTACATATGACCACCAGGAGATGGCACCAAATACACGACACAGACTCAATGATGACTCAGATGACACAGAATGAAACTCATTCTGTGAAATCTCATGACTAAAATCATGACTCCATGCTATGCAAACCTTTAGTCATTGTTGTGTTTGCATGTGTAATTAGTTCTTATGTACAATTATTATCTTTTATTTGTTTGGAGAGGCTTTTGGACACTCTGATAAATTCTTTTTGTAATGCTATAACTTTTGAAAACACAACATTTTTCTCAGATACAGTTGACACGATCAGGAATAAAACCAGTTTTTCGGAGCCACCTAATTTACACCCAGAGATATATGGAGTCAAATAAGAAAAATAAAATGTTGGCTCAAAATTATTTTATTTTTTGGGGGATTTTTCAGCATTTTCTTATGCTGGCTGTCTCAGAATATATAATAAAAATATTGAAAAAATTTCTTTACAATGATACCAAACACTTGACCCTCACTTGTTTTTAGTTTTTTTGTTTTTTTAAGTTAAGTTATAAGCCTTTAATTTTGGGTACCACTGAAACAGAAAATTTTTAATAACATCTTCAGAGCTTAAAGGGTTAAAACTAACTAATTCATTTTGTTATATGAAGGTCAAATTAAAACTGATTTCGAAGCTTTTTACTAGGGCTTTGTTTAATTAAATTATTAATTTTTGGTACTTTTCAAATGCCTTATGTATAGATTTTACTTTCAATAATCATCTATGAAAATATATTATAAATATATAAATTATTACATGTTTAAAACTATGATTAATTTAAGAAAATGTGAAATAAACAAATACTTTTCACACAACAAATATTGAAATGTTTTATTTATTAATTTTACAAAAAAAATGACTGTCCCACTGAACAATTTTCCCCTAATAATTATTTTTTTTTTTTCAAAAGTTAGTGTATTATTAACCAAGTGGATAAAAGTGTCAGTAAAAATCACACTTGAGATTAAATATGAGACAAATGATGCTTGAAGAAAACAAAGAAAAATCACTTTTTATTTGGTGTAATTTTTAATCAAACTGTAATTTTGCCAAATTATGCAAACATTTAATTGGGTGTATTTAGATTACATAAAATGTTAGCTATGAAAATAGGCCTTAGTCAGACAAAGTAGATGGCTATTTTATTTCAAATAGTTAAAAATGTATTTTCAATGGCATAAATCTCCTCTGATGCATGTACAAACACTGTTGGACATTGTTAGTAGACAAATAAAAAAGTGAGAGTGAAAAATGTTTTAACGAGACTTTACTTTCTAGAAATCCTCTGTGCAAGAAGTTGAAGTAACAGCCTCAATAAACAATAATTCTGTTGAAACCATAATGCCTTTAACATCATATTTAAAAAAATGTTTGCCTTTACATCCCTTCTATCCAAATGGTAAATGGTCTGCACTTATATAGCACTTTTATTTTAACCTTAGCGGTATTCAAAGCGCTTTACACTGTGTCCCATTCACCCATTCACACGCACACTCATGCACCAAAGGTGGCAGAGCTGCCATGCAAGGCGCTAGCCTGCCATTGGGAGCAACTTGGGGTTCAGTGTCTTGCCCAAGGACACTTCGGCATGTGGAGTCGTGTGGGCCGGGAATCAAACCGCCAACCCTGCGATTGGCAGCCAACCCGCTCTACCACCTGAGCCACAGCCGCCCCCAACCCTCTAAAAGTGTGGTCCCCTAGGGTGGATGTGACCTCTGTTGTCCAATTTGAAACCACTGGCACGATTGTACAGTATTCCAAACTTCCTTTACCTCCGACTCTGCCCAGTCAACACGTTCTATCCCAGTGCTTGCTCCAAGAATGCTGTTCAATAGGAGCTCACGAAGAGAACATGGGGAATGGATCTGTACCCCTGCCCTGAAAGAACCAATAGACAAAGATGTAGTGTTAGAAGAGGTCCTAGTTCAGATTTTGAACATAAAAATGAGTCCTCAAGAGATGAAAAATAACAAAAATTAAATAAGTATTAAATAATAAGGTCTTTAAGAGGCTTTTACATGATTCGGGTTGGGAGAAGTGTTGCAGATAGGATCACGGAGAAGTGATTTTACAAGTTTGCCAATCAAGAAAGTGAGATGTGCACACAGTAAACAAGACTTGTCTAAAGGGACAATAACACTGACATGACCAATGCCGTGTTTTGGGGGCGGGACTATCAGTTTCTTTGATCGACTGCACATGGGGGGCGTATTCAGAAAGCTGTTTTGAAAACAGTGGCTGTTTCTCAATGTGCATTCTTTTGTGTTCTTACGTTCTCGTGGACTCGTTCTAAGTCATCATCCACTGCCGAAGTTCAGTTCCAGTCCTCAAGAACGCAAGTACTGAGGATGCAGGAAATTACACGGATGTGTCCTTGGTTTCGAGGATGCATCGGATGATGACTTGTGGGCAAGAACTCGGCACTACGGTGGCAGATGAAGGACATTTATCATTTTGTTTTTCCTTAAGAGTTTCTCGTGTAAGCTCACAAAAGTCTGATGGCTCTTGAGAGTCATTACTCAGTCAACCTTTTTGTTTCTTTCATTTTAATAGAGTGATAAACATGGAGGAAACAAGTGTTTACAGACTTTATTCTGTTAAAGTGTCACTAGTCCGGCAAAACCTCACCGGTGTGAGGTTATTAATGCTGTCACTGGGTAGTCCTATCACTGGATTCAAATGTGCTGTGACTGTAAAAAATGTATAATTGCGCAACAGGAAGATCGCAGCACATCTCAAAGCTCGCAATAGATGTGTTCTGCGTCCTCATGTTCTTAAAAGTTCATTCTTCAAGCAAGGTAGTTTGGCAAGACCGGTCTTCATAAGAACACAAGTCCGTTCTCTGCGTTCTTTGAATTGAGAAACACCCAATGTTTATTTTTGCAATTCCGTTTGCTGGTGCAGAAATTACGCTATTCAACTTTTAAATATTTTGTGTAAAATTACTTTGTACAGCTTGAAAAGTGTACTTCTGGTCAGTAACCCTGAGCCTTAACCACTGAGCCACCACTGCCCCTAATTCTATGATTTAGAATTATGATTTGGCCAAATGCCAAATTTGGCATTTGGCAGACGCTTTTATCCAAAGCGACTTACAATGCACTTATTACTGGGACAATCCCCCCGGAGCAACCTGGAGTTAAGTGCCTTGCTCAAGGACACATTGGTGGTGGCTGTGGGGCTCGAACCAGCAACCTTCTGATTACCAGATTACCAGTTATGTGCTTAGAGCACTACACCACCACTCCACGCTCGGAAAATTAGTATGTTGAGTTGGACCTGCCATTGCAAAGACAAACTTTGCATATAAGCAAATTGCCCAGTAATTATTAGCTGATTGGCTGAAAGGTCAGTGGCAACGGGGTCAAACTCTTGAGCTGACGCTTCACTCCAAAGAACTCAATGCATTGGGTAACGCTGACACGAGTCATGTAGACGGCCCTTAAAAGGAAGGAAGAAGTAAAGAAAGGATACTGATCTTTTATTGTCAGAGAAAGGCATCATGCAAGGAAATAGCACATTCATGGAGAGAAAACGATGAATTCACACCGTATATAAATAATACATACAAAGATTGGAAGAAAAGGGAATGAACCGATGAAGGCGAGATCCCGTGCATGGCAGATTCTGACTTCACAATGACTTAATTCTCCCATATTTATGTCTCAGGTGTGCATGGCAAACATCTCCACAGAAAAGCTGTCGCAGCTTATTTCTGTACTTGCCACTGCATACAAACGTTAGCAAAATACACCTCATGTATTTTGACTTGGAAAACCCACGCAGCTGCCGCTGTATGCAGTTCAATTAAGTCATTGGACTTGTCGAGATGAGAGAGCCTCTCGTGTGCACGGTCGTATCGGTGGATTGAGTTTCAGGACAGTCCTAAAGATCATTCCAAGGGCAGCCTCGCCAATTTTTTCCCAAACTTTAGTCTGGAGTCAATTCGCATGTGAGAATCTAGTGTATAACTTAGTGATTCCACTGACTTGCATTATCTGCACGTTAGCCCTCACATGCATGTTGAAATTGCCTTTCAACATGCCTTTCGTATGATGCGAACATGGTCACTAATTCCAAATCGGAGGGACTGTCCTGTGAATGATCTAGTTTTCTTTTGGTTGGAGGCAGTGGAACAGCCATGGGAGCATCACTGGGTTTGGTCTGTGATTTGTCAATGGATATATGTGCTTATATACTCTTGTTCTTTGTGCCCCTCTTCTCTTGTTTCTCTCTTTCGCTCTCTCTTTCTTCCCGTATGTGCCCCCTCTAACCTCCCTGTATTCTTCTTGCAGCGGGCGCATTCACTATAAGGATATGTACAGTTTATTGCGGGTTATCGACCCCCCGCTGGGCTTAGGCAAGAAATGTCCTCATAGGGTGGCCTGCAAGGTTTGGATCCTAATAAACCCAAAACTTAAGCACCTGCTCGCATTGAAGACTGGAATGAATGTTGCTTTTCTTATTCTTTGTTTTTTCTTTTTTTAAACTCTTCTCCACATTTTTTTTTCTTCTTTTCCTTGAAACTCATTCTTGTTATTTTATTCGCCATCTCTGTTTGCATTCTGATATGAAAAATGAGAATGTGCAGGACAATGCAGACACCTTTTAGAAGCATGACGTGCACTGCCACCGACAGCCAAGTCTGTACGAGTCTATGTGGAATGAATATCAACTAATAAAAAAATAGAAGCAAAAACCAAAACAAAGCACAATTGAATCAGCTATTTTGTTGTGTTTTTCTTGTTTGTTTGTTCGTTTTTTTTGTCTGCTTGCTGTTGAACCATGCCTTGGCAGACTGGGTTGTAACAGTGTGCATTGTTCTTGTTTGGGGACAAAGTGATGGTTGGGGATCAGAGGACTGCATTGACGTGATTGCCATAGTTCACCACCAAGCAGCGGAGCTTTTCTTTGCCTGTTCAAAGCCCCACTGCAGTTCTATGGGACCGTGCTACGATCGCATAGAACAGTGTTTAGACTAGGACTAAAAACCAGCTTCCCCTCCTCCTGTTTAACCTCCACCTGCATCACTGCAGATCCAGCCAATCAAGAGCTCACGTGCTCTCAAAACCCCTCCCCTCGCCCAGATCAAAACAATAACCTGTGTGTCTTTGTTTTTCCTTCTTGCCGTTGTTAATTCCTCCTCCTCTTTGTTTGGTTTTCCCATTCTCCTAACTTTTTATCCCATGGTGTCCTCCCTTGCATCGTTCCTCTCCTTATCATTTGTTTTGTTCATCCGTCGTCCTTCTTTTGTTCATTTATTTTTGGGGTCTCACCCCTCCCCTCCCTCCCCTCCACCTCCTTACAGCGGCAGGATCAGTTACAGTGATATGTATGAGATGCTCAGGCACATGTGTCCTCCGCTAGGCCTGGGGAAGAGGTGCCCAGCTCGGGTCGCCTACAAGGTTAGCGGCAGCAGCCCACCGTGGGTGCGCCACAGCCAATCACAGCTGTCCGTTTTGGGGTTTTATTTCTGTTAGTGTTGGTGTTGGTGAGCTGCTGTATCTTTCTTTTTACATTGTGGGGTACCAGTGAAAGTGTTAGGCAGCTGACACACATGTAAACACACACACATCCACTGGAGAGCGGGAACGGAGGATACCTTGTCAGCCCTTCTGCACCGTACCCAAACAGCCACTCACACACACAGATGCAAAGGACTCAGACTTCATTGAGATTATAATGACAATGCTTAAAAGTGCTGTAAGTGATGTTTGCCATTTGGCTAACTTTTGCAGAAGTATCCCCCGAATTAGTCTGAGAATTTGAATTAGATTGACTGTAGAGGTTGACCGATATTGGATTTTGCAGATAAATAACAATAGATTAATCGGGCGATAGTTTTCCAAATCGATTTATTGAATGTGAAAATGTCCTTAGTCTTTCTATAAGATTGAATTCTAATGATTCTTCATATTTTCTTTTCAAATTGAATGAATTGTCACATGCAGTTTATTGTGCAACTTAAATCCCAATAATGTGGCGCATAACACGGGACTTTTATCCGTAAACAAGGCCAAAATGAGTGAAATAAAAAAATGCATTTACAGCATATTACAATATATAAACAATATAAAGTAATCAATGTCATATAAAAAATATGAGCAGTAAATGTCCAGTAATCTAGTATTTTTAAAACTTTTTAATCGTGTCTTTGTTTCTTAATTCAATCTTTGAGTACCTCCTGTTTCCTGCAGGGGGCAGTAAGCAAAACTCGCTCTATAGGCAACACGCAACTTCTACAGAGAACAAACCACACTTACCGACAGCAGACAGCACAAGATGAGAACACGTTCTTGTGATTAAACACAGCTTGATGGCACGCAGTCACGATCGCAAAGCTTCAAACAATGTTTAACTTAACTCAGCAATGAAATACGGTATGTTGTTAAACAAGAAGCAACCGAGACGCTCCTAAAGCATCCGTCTGATGCATGTCTACATTGACGGGTCCTTAGAAAAGCCCTTATAATAACCGATTGACGAATTGCAAAATGGATTGCTGTGAACCGAAGGCCAATAATCGGCATATGTTCAATCAATATTATAGAAATAAACAATATATTTCATTCTAACGCCACTTTTCGGTAACACTTTACAATAAGGTTCCATTTGTTAATATTAGTTAATGTATTAGGTATCATGAACAGACAATTAATAATATATTGTTTACATTTATTCATCGTAGTTAATGTTAGTTTAAATAAATGTATTGTGCATTAACTTCTATTAACTGTAATCTTACAATAATGTAATGCATTTTAATTATCTTTATTATTATTTTTATAATATATGTATTTTATTTATAATTATTGAAATATAAAAACGTATAATTAATTAATCATTTGGTCAATTACGATTAAATCGCAATGTAATTAATTGGCATACCATGTAATTAATTCGATAAAAATTTTAATTATGTAAAATTATGATTTAATTATATGTTAATTATACTTTTTACATCTAAAATGTTACTGTAAAATTACATGTATTGGCTTGTTAAATGTATTATAATTTATTTTACCATATAAGTTACGGTAACTCCCCTTTAACCAATTAAAGTTTTTTTTTACTGCAGCATTTTTACATTATTTTACCATTAAAATTACATTTTATATAAAAAATAATGACATTTTTTACAGTGTATAGATAAATATTGTCTATACAGATTTACACACATAAAATATATATTGCCTCCAGAGGCTGCGGGTGTAGTCTGGAACCCTCCAGCACTGTTTACAGGGAAATATTGGGCATTAATATCTGCCCGATAACCGATAGTTACAAAAGGCAAAACCGATATATCTGTTGACCTCTATTAGACTGCATACGATTTCTCAGGACACCTATTTCAGTGTTATCTGTCAGGTAGAAGGGACTTATTATGTGTGGTATTTCCAAAATAATTGTTTACAGCACCTTTAACTAGCATGTTGCGGAGTATAAGACTTAGCGGAAATGTTAAGTTCATAAATGTGTGTCTCGTCTTATTTCCACCGTATGTGTGTTCCATATTAAAGAGTTTTTTAGGGACTTTAGATACAAATATGAAGGGAAAAGACTTGAGCAATCTATATCTCTCACTGCGTGCGTGTACAGAAGGACTGGGAAGGACTGTGTGCGTTTTGTCCTCTGCGTCTCTCCCTCCTGTGGATGATCCCGACCTGTATTCCTACAGTCCATCCACCGCACTCATGTGCAATTCTGAGACCTCCAGCAGGTGACACATTTGTAGGCTCAGCTAGGGCGATCATGTAGTGTTCAGGACTTTGTCCTTTTGGTTTTTTCAGTTGATCCACTAGAATCTCAGATAAGCTTTTCCACCTGTCCTTCGTTTGATTCTGTCAATGCAGTTCTGACCTGTTTCCGTTCCCCTCTCTCTTTCACTCTTACTGTATCTCACTCTTTCTCTCTTCCAATCTCTTTCTTTGCTCCCACGTTCCTCCGATTTACATTTGCAAGCACTTCATCTCCACATAGTCTTCCCTTGATTTCCTCTCTTCTTCTCTCTGACTATGTTTGGAATAACATACTATCATACTAGTCTTCCTAGCTGCGGTTTACTGTGCAGGGCATGCACATTTTCTGTATTCTTGAATAGCATACATTTGCCATAATGTTCAGTATTTAACAGTGCACTCCGCTTGACTTCACCTTTCTTGACTGATAATTTGACAGTTTTCCCAAATTCACATAAGTATATTTTCAGGCACTTATTGAGTCTAAATAGATGCATAACTTACATAATTTCAGTAGAACACTCAAATGACAAAATTCATATCATACTGTTCATGTGTTGTACTTGCTATAGTTTACTTCCATGTTGTTTCTTCATCAAATGTCAAATGTAAAGCAAGTCTGAAACAACAGCGCCACCTTGAGAAGAAATAACATGTATAATATTTATGTGTAAATGAATATAGTATGCTGATAAATCACCATTGTTGCACAGATAATCAATGTGATGTAGCACTTATTAACAAAGAAATAGATATCCTGTCATAGTAAACTTATATAGATATGAAATAATCATAAAAATATCATTTATAGAAGTGCAAAAAAAGGACGCTCTTACATACCTAGGGTCACTAATGATACACTTATACACAATTTAATTATATAAATGGTGATGGTGATCCGAAAGTTGTTGAGCGGGGGAGGGGGGGGTCATTGTCCTTCATATCGCGGCGCAGTTTTGTGGTCCGTTCTGCATAACACGCCGGCTCATTTGAGTTATCGCGGCTCATTCGTCACATTTCGCGTTCTCCCGATGGACAGTCGCCCCTGATCGGCCCCAAAGTGCATCGGCCCACCAGGAAAATGCCCGGTATCCCAGATTACCAGTCCAGCCCTGCCTGACAGTATAATCTGTATCAACAACGACAGTAGGAGACAGAAGGAAAATGGCATCTTGAACAACATTTTTAAATTAAAAAAATCTGATTTTCCCATTGACTGTAATTTTTACACATAATTCACCTCGTAACAAAACATGCTTAAAAATTAAGATTTTTATAATCAGTGTATTCCAAATAGCACATTCAAGGAGGAAAAAAGAAAATGAATGATCAATCTATATGCTTGGGTCTCTGAAGGTATTAATTAGAAAGAAGTATCCAGTGTACACTGTGCAGTAAACCGTAGATTAGTGTCCACTCTGAACACACTATCTCTCCCTTTTCTTGCTCTCTGTCTCTCTCTCAGTCAGCTTATCAGTTATATGAATAAAAAATCTTCTAGAGCAGTGTTGGTTGTAATCTGATTACAAAATAATGAATTAGTGTAATCTGATTACTTTTAGACAAAAAAGTAGTGTGGCACATTACAATTTAAATGACTGTAATCTGATTACAAAATAATGAATTAGTGTAATCTGATTACTTTTAGACTAAAAAGTAGTGTGGCACATTACAATTTAAATGACTGTAATCTGATTACAAAATAATGAATTAGTGTAATCTGATTACTTTTAGACAAAAAAGTAGTGTGGCACATTACGATTTAAATTACTGTAATCTGATTACAAAATAATGAATTAGTGTAATCTGATTACTTTTAGACTAAAAAGTAGTGTGGCATATTATGATTTAAATGACTGTAATCTGATTACAAAATAATGAATTAGTGTAATCTGATTACTTTTAGACTAAAAAGTAGTGTGGCATATTACAATTTAAATTATTGTAATCTGATTACAAAATAATGAATTAGTGTAGTCTGATTACTTTTAGACTAAAAAGTAGTGTGGCACATTACAATTTAAATTACTGTAATCAGATTACACTTACTGACTTCAGTACATTACGTAGGTCACCTGTTTTTCAAATAATATTGTTTATGTAGATTACATTAAAACATGAAATATGTTCATATGTTTGTCAGTTTGTGTTTCCATGACCGCTGATTGGACAATGAAAATGGAAAAGGAGGAAATAAAGACTATTTTATATGTTTTTGAGCAGAAAAACAAAAACTACTCTGTGTAACTTATTTTAGAAAGTAATTGAAAAGCAAAGTAATTAGTAATGTGATTACTATTTCAATTGAGTAATCGGTAAAGTAATCTGATTACATTTTTTCTATGTAATTAGCCACTTGTAGTGGATTACTATTTTTGTGCAACTTACCCAATGCCGTTCTAGACTTAACGTGACATCTCATCAGTAGGAACCCATACGCATCATTGTATGATAGTTACAACACGCTATTTCTTATGTCAAGTCCTTTATATCAAGGTCATTAAGTAGACTTCAGCTTTGCCACCTTGTGCCACCTTGTGCAAATGTAATGCAATTAATAATTACAAACTTTTTAAGCTTTTACTGAGACCCTTCCGCTCAATTTCCTCATGCTGTCTTATCGTTTCCCTCATCTCAAACAAACGATACTCTTCTTTCTCTCTCTTTTTCTTCTCTGTGCTTCTCTCTATCCATTGCCAAGCACACCACTCCCCCTCTCTCATTATTTTTATATGTGATTCACATCTCATAGCTTTCCAGTCTGAAGTGAACTAACCTCTATACCTGTGCCCCCTAATCCACTCCTACACCTTCTCGGTGTACAATTTGCCATTTTTTCCTCTTTAACTCTTTAGGGAATGCCTCCCCTTATCTGACCTTCTAAAAACTGCACCCGTGTTGCATCGAGAGATCAGAAAAATACTTGCAAAAAAACTCTTAACCAAATGAGAAATCAAACGTGATCAATGAAAGATAAAAACGATACTCTCTGTGCGCGGCTGCACTGCTCTCGTTCTGTGAGGGGGTTGGGGAGGGAGGAGGGGGGGTGCATGCACTGCATGTTGCACGGATCGGGGGCGGTGTTCGGATGGGATGGGATGGGGCGGGAGGGAGGGATGTTCCATTGCTCTGATTAGGGGGATTGCTGCATTGCATGTGCTTTTGCATGGCCAACGCTGGAGCCGCGGCTTGTGCTCGATGGTATCTCCACCTCCACCGAACAACAGACTGGCTTGAAATGCACTTAAACACGTGTACACACTCCACATATCATACACACGCCTGCTAACGCCCACAAACTAACGCCATGTTGTCGGCTTGTGAGTTCCAACGCCCATGAAGGTGGATTCAATGGATGAAAGGAGGAATCTAAAAACATCAACCACTGTTTTTATGTTCCTTTTTCATTCATTGGTTTGTCCAAAATATAAGACCTCCAACAGGTAGGGGGAGCTCTTTAGTAGTAGCCGTCTAACAAATTAAGCTGACTTTTGTGTCCTCAGCCTTTGCTAGCTGATTCAGGGTCAGTTTTTGCACTTTTTAGGGTTTGCAATGGCCCCAAAAATGATTTGGACACTTGAGCCATACATTCAAATTCAATGCACTGGATAACAAAATATCAAACAAATGAGGCTGAAATAATGTAGCTTTTCTAGGGGACCATCTGGTCCCAAAGTGATTTTTAGTTGACACAGGTGTCCTAGAAAAGTATCTTTAATAAGGACATGGTCCACTAATGTTTGACCAAACATTTGAAACCATATATATATATATATATATATATATATATATATATATATATATATATATACTGTTTTAAAATTACATAACAAACTTTTCTTTTCAAGCCGTTTCAACATTTGATCATGTGCAAGATATGAATTATTTAGACTGCAAATTCTTGATATTAGCAATAGAATTGCTAGTAGTGAAAATTATAATTTTTTATATAAGTAATTATGTTTGCGCTAGTAAAACTTATGTTAATTCTTGATATCATAATGTCGCCATTATTCGCTAAAATATCCATTCTTTTCTCCCAAATTGGAATGCCCAATTCCCACTACTTAGTAGGTCCTCGTGGTGGTGCGGTTACTCATCTCAATCCGGCTGGTGAAGGACAAGTATCAGTTGCTTCCGAGACCGTCAATCCGCGCATCTTATCACGTGACTCATTGTGCATGACACCGCGGAGACTCACAGCATGTGGAGGCTCAAGCTACTCTCCACGATCCACACACAACTCCCCACACGCCCCATTGAGAGTGAGAACCACTAATCGCGACCACGAGGAGGTTACCCCATGTGACTCTACCCTCCTTGCTTAGTAGACCTGACTGGAGTCACTCAGCACACCCTGAATTCGAACTCATGACTCCAAGGGTGATAGTCAGCGTCAATACTCGCTGAGATACCCAGGCCACCAGAAATGATAGTGCAGCGTAGTTCTAGCGGGAAGACTAGCAGCTGTACATCATCGCACCATTAGCTAGATAACTCCTAGCTAATCACATGTAAGCCATTGCTTTATAAGTCTGATCACATTGCGGTTTCAGTGTGCTAACACGGCAACCTCCACCACCCCACCACCACAGGTTGAGTCCCGTACTGCCTCCTATCTCCGGTAGGATATGACTGTTCAGAGTACAACTTTTTCGGACCGCCAGACTTAAATTAGTTATATCTGTAATTGCCTTTTGAATGGGAGTAAATGCAGATATTTGGGATATTCTACTAGTATAAATGCAGTTACATAAATACAAAAATATATAGCTTTTACAAGTTGAAATTTCAAGAATTACCACGTTAACTAGTGAAAATAGAAGATATTCATATCCTGCACATGGTTAAAAGTCAGTTCGGCTTAATGCTTGTGCCATCTTTCTTAAAAATAAATGCCACTTGGTGTGTCTAATGCAGAGGCATTCATACATTTTTAAGTGTGCCTTCAGTGTCCAACTACTGTTTGGGGCTATTGGTATCTGATTTGAGATCAGGTTTTGATGCAGAGGAACACTGAGGCGATGACTTCACCCTGTGTGATACTGCTCCTGTCTTATCTGTGAGGGCTCCAATTAAGTCCCTTAATTGATGTGTATGCCTCAACGGTACAGCAGTTTGAATTGTGTTTGTGCTGGATGTGTCTAATAAGATCAATGTGTGAATGTGATTCGACTTCATTCACACATTACAGTGTTGTTTATCAGTCAGTCCTTTGTCATTCTATTGAAACTGCTCTCACAGATGCGATGAGATATATGCTCAGAAGTATCACTGACGCTTATTTAAGTCACGCCCCTCTTTAAATTGCACGATGCATGGTTTGTACATAACCACTGCATTTCATAGAAGAATAGTTCTACAAGCAACTGACCTCTGAATTTAAGTAATGTGGCTGGTTGTTTATTTAATGGCTACAACCTGCTGAGCTCCCCAAGCCCACCAAATCTAACTGGAGGTTTAACGTACTCAGCCCCGCCCTCATCCTCTCTGATTGGCTCTCCACAGAGACTGCTGCGTATGGACCTACCTGTTGCCGATGACAACACCGTACATTTCAACTCCACTCTGATGGCCCTGATCCGCACAGCCCTGGACATCAAAATTGCCAAGGGTACAGAGCAATATCCCTTTTACTTTCGACAATATCTTTCTTTCTCATCTTTCTTTTTTTCTTTTATATCTTTCTTTTATTCTTTTTCTTTAGTTGTTTTCTTTTTCTTTCCTTTTCTTTATACTGTATATCTTACCTTCTTTTTATTTATTTATTTTTAGTTTCTTTTTGTTTCTTTGTGTTTCTTTTCTTTCTTTGTTTATTTATTTCTCTTTATTTCCTTCGTTATTTTTGCTTTCATGCTTTCATTTTATTTATTTATTTTTCTCTTTCTTTTTTATTTTCTTTCTTAATTTCTTACATAATAATTTTTATTTATTCATTTCTTTTTGTTTTCATTTTCTTTTTTATCTATGTTTTTCTTTCTTTTTCTGTTTCTTTCTTTTCATTTATTTGGTTATTCTCTTTCTCTCTTTCTTTCTTTCTCATTTATTTCTTAATTTGTTTATTTTTCTTTGCTTATTTGTTTTTTATTTCTCTCTTTTTTACTTCCTTTTTCTCTTTCATCCTTTCCTTTTATTTGTTTATTTTTATTTATCCTTTCTTTCCTTTATTTTTTTGTTTCTTTCTTACTTAATTATTTGTATTAATTAATTAGGTTTTATTTCTTTATATATATATATATATATATATATATATATATATATATATATATATATATATATATATATATATATACATATATATATATCTTTCTTTTCTTTCTTTCCTTCATTATTTATATTTCTTCTTTTATTTATTTTTCCTTTTTCATTCTTTCATCCTTTTTATTTGTTTATTTTTTTTCTTTCTTTCTATTTATTATTTTATTTAGTTTCTTAATTTATCACTTAATTATTTTGACTTGTATTTATTCATTTTATTTTTACCTTTATTTCCTTCTTTATTTGTCTTTATATTTGTCTTTCTATTTCTATTATTCTTTTTTATGATTTTTTTTTCATTCTTTCTTTCTTTGAACATGATTTCCTTGTTTGTGAAATATTAACAAAACCAAATTTCTCCTGTGCATTTGTCTCCTGTGTTATGAATGAATGTGGATATCATTTTCTTTTGCTTTTATCAATATTTGTGTGTTTGTGTGTATATGCACACAAACCATGGGACATTTATGTTTGTATTGGCGGTTTTATGTGTGTGTGTGTGTGTGTGTGTGTGTGTGTGTGTGTGTGTGTGTGTGTGTGTGTGTGTGTGTGTGTCTGTGTTTGTGTGTGTGTGTGTGTGTGTGTGTGTGTGTGTGTGTGTGTGTGTGTGTGTGTGTGTGTGTCTGTGTGTGTGTGTGTGCGTGTGTGTGTGTGTGTGTGCGCGTGTGTGTGTTGACCCTACCCGGCATCACACATTTCCAGGAGGCGCAGACAAACATCAAATGGATGCGGAGCTCCGTAAAGAAATGATGGCGATTTGGCCAAATCTCTCCCAGAAAAACCTGGATCTTCTGGTAACGCCACACAAGTGTAAGTTGCAGATGGGTTTGTAGAGAAACAACCAATCAAATATCACCAGTTCATCAGAGGACAGCTTCAGTCAGCACACACCGCTCAGCACCCTCTGATCAGGCAATGTGCTCAAAACCTCAAACTCTCTATCTCTCTACCCACAATCCCTTTTCCCCACCAACCTATTTTCAGTTCACCATTCTTTATTAAGACTATCATCATCTTATCTGAGATGAGGCTCAGATAGACCATGTGTATTCATATTGCATGCTAAGATGGCCGGTGGAATCTGCCTGATCTATTTTTATTGGCTAGTCGCTACAAAACGTCTATGAATTCAGTTGTGCAGTGTTTTACAGTCTACATGCTGAGACCATATGTGCCACCTTAGGCTTATCAGAGACAATAGAGATAGACATAGATCTTGAGTTGAGATTTTTCTAACGTTACGACTCGTGACTATTCGATCTGTATGATGTTACCTATTCCCTTTATGATTGTTGTGTTCATATTTCATATGTTGTACAGTTGAACTGTCACTGAATATTAGACGTGCATAAACACATTCAAACCACCACTGCACACACAGTCTGGCTGCTGTCATAAATATGACAGCATATATACAGAGATTAGGGTTAAATTGTGTGTTTTGTTGTTTAATGTTCGTTAAAAGCTGTTTATTGCCTCTTATAGTCTTGATGCATTATTACAGCTGTTAGAAGTTCATTATTCTCTCTCTGTTAGTGAGTCATCAGGAATACCGTAAACACTCTATAAATGGGCAGCATACAATGTATGCAAGTGAATTGCCATTTATTTCTCATTCAAATCAGGATTCATCTGTAATATTGGCACTTTTCTGGTTCATGTTACATCTGCCAAACCTTAAATATAAAAATAGCTGCAAGTCCAAATTCCAAGCTTTTAAATGACACATCTTTTTCAAAAGAGAATCTTTTAATGAATAAGCTAGAAGTTAGGTTAAAGGATTAATAATGAAAACTTTTTTTTTTAAATATCGGTTATTGATATCGTTAATGGCCACAATGAGCTGTGAATTATCGGTTATCGTATCAGCACAGAAATCCATATGAGTGCATCACCAGTTTCTAGGCATTGCGAGGAATTTTGGCTGGTTGCTAGGCATTGCTACGGTGCACTGGCTAGTTGCTAGGCTGTTCTGGCTTGTTGCTGGGGTACTCTGGCTGGTTACTAGGCATTGCAAAAAAAATTGTTGCTGGTTGCTAAGCATTGCTATTGTATTCTGGCTAGTTACTTGCCATTTTTTTTTTTGGACTGGTTGCTAGGCATTGCTAGGGTGTTCTGGCTGGTTGCTAGGCATTGCAAATTCTTTTTTTTTTTGCTGGTTGCTAAGCGTTGCTAGGGTATTCTGGCTAGTTACTAGGCATTTTTTTGGGACTGGTTGCTTGGCATAGCTAGGGTGTTCTGGCTGGTTGCTAAGGTGTTCTGGCTGGTTTCTAGGCATTGCTAGGGTGTTCTGGCTCGTTGCTAGGCATTGCAAATTCTTTTTTTTTTTGCTGGTTGCTAAGCGTTGCTAGGGTATTCTGGCTAGTTACTAGGCATTTTTTTGGGACTGGTTGCTAGGCATAGCTAGAGTGTTCTAGCTGGTTGCTAAGGTGTCCTTGCTGGTTTCTAGGCATTGCTAGGGGGTTTTGACTTGTGTCATATCTTGATCTTTTTACCTTTTTTTTCATTATTCTCTCTCTGATAGTGAGTCATCAGGAATACCGTACATCTGCCAAACCTTAAATATAAAAATAGCTGCAAGTCCAAATTACAAGCTTTTTTTTTCTTTTCCTTTATCCCCTTTTCTCCCAATTTGGAATGCCCCACTACATAGTCGTAGTGGTGCGGTTACTCAACTCAACCCGGGTGGCGGAGGACAAGTCTCAGTTGCCTCCGCTTCTGAGACCGTCAATCTGCCATGTGACTCGTTGTGCATGACACCGCGGAGACTCACAGCATGTGGAGGCTCATGCTACTCTCCACGATCCACACACAACTCACCACACGCCCCATTGAGAGCGAGAACCACTAATCACCACCACGAGGAGGTTACCCTATGTGACTCTACCCTCCCTAGCAACTGGGCCAATTTGGTTGCTTAGGAGACCTAGCTAAATAGCACTGATTTCACTAAGACAAGCTTCAGCTATTCACTTTTATTTAGCCAGTTTTATACATTGCAACCCATTCAAAAGCCATCCTACTGCTCACCTGCTAAATTAGTGATTGCACTTAAAACTTTGTTCCCTTTTACATCCAAAACTCCCGAGCTGTTTGCTTTGGAGTATTCAAAATACGTCCCTATCTCTTTCCTCATTTTAGGCCATATTCTTGACCCTCTTCCCCTCACTTCTGCTCCCTCTTTCTTTCTCCTATCCTCTGTCTGCAATGCCTGTTATCAGGGGTGCCTTGCTATAGACGGATCCTCTATAGAAGTCTTTTCACTCCAGCACGTGTCAAGCTGGGCTTCACCTCCAAACCACTGAGCATCTCAAAAACACCCTTATCCTAGAGGTCTTGCTCATGATTAAAGATGTTAGGAACTTGACAATATTATATGATTACCTTTTATCAGAACGTATGTCAATCTGTTTATATAAACTATGGAATATAGTTAGTAAAAATAGCACTGAAATACTTTTCTTTAGCATGTTTGTTTCTTTAACCCTCAGAAACTCAGCGTAGCAGTGCTTGCTTTAGCAATGCTTGCTTTAAAGAAATTAATTTATAAATAATATTCATTAAATATTACAACAGCAGTTTTGGCAGGAAAAAAATGGCATATTAATAGTCAGAGCTTGTTAAAGTCACACAAAAAGAAAAAACTCTTGTTGACACATTTGCTAACACTTTTAGCAAGTATTTGACCTGTAATCTGTGTTTTCTTAAAGGGATAGCGCAGACAAAAATGTTAATTCTCTCATCATTTACCACCCTCATGCCATCCCAGATATTTAGGACTGACTTTCTTCTGCAGAACACAAAAGATGATTTTTTTGAAGAATATCTCAGCTCTGTAGGTCCATACAATGCAAGTGAATGGTGACCAGATATTTGAAGCTCCAAAAAGCACATAAAAGCAGCATAAAAGTAATCCATAATACTCCAGTGGTTTAAGCCATGTCTTCTGAAGTGATGTGATAGGATTGGGTGAGAAACAGACCAATATTTAAGTCCTTTTGTCCTATAAATTTCGAATCACATTCGACTTATAACTCACATTCATGTTCTTTTGTTTTGGCGATTTGCATTCTTTGTGCATATCGCCATCTCCTGGGCAGAGAGGAGAATTTATTGTGAAATAAAGACTTAAATATTGATCTGTTTCTTACCCACACCTATGATATCTCTTCAGAAGACATGGATTAAACCACTGGAGTTGCATGGATTACTTTTATACTTCCTTTATGTGCTTTTGGAGCTTTACATTAAAATAGTTATGCATTTGGCAGACGCTTTTATCCAAAGTGACTTACAGTGCACTTATTACAGGGACAATCCCCCCGGAGCAACCTGGAGTTAAGTGCCTTACTCAAGGACACAATGGTGGTGGCTGTGGGGATCAAACCAGCAACCTTCTGATTACCAGATTACCAGTTATGTGCTTAGACCACTACACCACCACCACTTTTTGGTTTTAAATAGCCTTTCTGCTTGTAATAAATTATTTATCATATATATCAATTATATTGTGAATTCAGAACTTCCGCTGACTGTCTAAAAAAAACGAAATACCCATTGCTGCAATTTTGCTGTTCATCCAAAAATTCACCCCAAAACAAAATATGCATAAAAAGCATTATTTGTATTACTAGTGGCTTCCTAAAAACACTTCAAAGGATATATATTTTTTTGTTCATCAATACCAATGCTTGTGTCCCTGAGGGTTAAATAAAAAATTGCAGCATGCTTTGAAGTTATAGTTTATTGTGGATCACTAGAGGGCCTAACGCCATTTTACTATGAGGTCATTTTTAAGAATAAGTGACTCATTTTTGACATAAATGGCAGCTCCAAATTTTTCAAACATATATGTTACGTGTCTCATTCAAACTCTGGATGCCGCTGCAGAGATTTGCCGAAAAATTTGAGCTCCTTGCAAAAATATTTAAATTGTAATCCTACATTTTTTCCTAATTTGCTCTTCATAGTGAAATGGCTCTTGAGTCCCTATAGGAGCATCATACAGGCTAGAAATGTGTAGTTCTACAAGACCCTTGACAAAATAAAAGTTTCATTAAAGAGGATCTGACTGTGAAAAGACTATCAGCTCTGTGGCGTTTTATATTTGTCAGTGTAGTTTTGTATATTGAGTATAAATGTTTAATATTTGTCTTGTAATTTGTTGTGCATCTATTGTCCAGTTTTCACACCCAGATTAAGACTAATTTCGGACTATAAAAACGTAAGAATCAAAAGGTTTCTCATGAGGTTTAGTCTGGGTCTAAGAGACTGGACATGTGGTGCTTGTGGCATGCCTTGTCTCCAACTCCCATTCCCCTCTCGGCTCAGGGTCCCATTCCACCCCGGTCTAATTGTGCAGGTTAACTTTTTCATCTTCCCAGCAGCGACAGACCTGACGGTGGGCAAGATCTACGCCGCCATGATGATCATGGAGTACTACCAGCAGAGCAAGGCCAAAAAGCTGCAGGCACTTCGTGAGGAACAGGTACCGCTTCAAACAATCGAATGAAAAGTGTTTCTTACCCCCTCCATGCTGGAAAGAGCTCAAACCAGCATGCATTTCCATTAGGGCTGCATAACTAATCTAATAAATGATCAAGATTTAATACAGCTGACAGTGTTAACTAATTAATTATTATTATTCTCCGCTAAAAGTGATTGTGGAGACCAAACCGTAAGACCTGGAGACTTGAAACTTTGGGGGATGGTAGTACTATTGCTCGCTATGCAGGCGCACGAACTCGCTCTGATCGGCCAAAGGGGGAACTACAGTGAGCAAAACCGTGATCCGTTGCGTTATGACACATCTTTTTGGCCTCTGTCTAATTTTTAGCTCCGCCCACTTGTTTTCCCGCTATTTTGGATTGTTTGCTAAATCTGATTTTGGAGCTAGTCCTGGGCAGTTCGCCCGATCAGAACCAAACCAGTGCAGCAAGATTCTCTGGAGACCAATAATACTCATTATTTTAGGATTCGTCCTCACCAAAGGTTGGGCAAAATGTATGTAAGCGTGCATGGCCATTTTTACTAAAATGGTTATAACTCTTGAACAGAATGAGATAGTATCACCAAATTTGGTACACATATGTGTGGGGTCATTCTGAGGACACAACAACAAAATTGTGCTTCTGCCTCTTGGTGGCGCTATAATAGTTAAAACCCTAATAATGTCTCTAACTATGTAACCATTGGTCCAACTGACTTTTTTTTTTCTCAAACTAGTCCTGGGTCATTCACCTGATCAGAACCAAACCAGTGCAGAGATATTCTCTGGACTCCCAATATCAATAGTTCTCAAACGTGAAACGCAAGCTTTCATTTCATCATCGCAAAGGTACCCCAAAAATGTCCATGGCCACTTTTATTTTTAATGGTTATAACCGTGGACGGATTATGATTGCAAAGGCCCTTGGGCCAATTATATCCAAGGAGGTTAGGGGTTGGGGGTGTTTCATTATTCATGCCCAAAAGGGTTTTCAAGTGGGGGGATCACAAAACTACATCGTGCAGCCTTAAAGCCCAAGGCACCCCCGGGCAGTCAAGGGCCCCTGGGCACTGGCCCCATTGGCCCGGTGGGTAATCCGTCCCTGGTTATAACTCTTCAACGAAAATGAGATATTTTCATAACATTTTGGACACTTATGAAGGAGTTCAATCTGAGGATACGTGAAAAAAACTGCATACTTCTGCCTCTTGGTGGCGCTATAACATTGAAGAATGTAAAAAATGCCATATCTCTGTTCTGCCTAACATAATGGTTCTAAATTAAGGCACTTTATCGTTGTTTTAGGTGCTGATGGACTTTCTAATTAATACTTATTATCTGTTACATATCGCAGACTCGTCGTCCCCATCTGGCGGTCCGAAGTAATTACATTTACATTTACATTTATGCATTTGGCAGACGCTTTTATCCAAAGCAACTTACAGTGCACTTATTACAGGGACATTCCCCCCGGAGCAACCTGGAGTTAAGTGCCTTGCTCAAGGGCCCAACAGTGGCATTTTGGTGGTGCTGGGGCTTGAACCCCCAACCTTCTAGTCAGTAACCCCTGAGCCTCAACCACTGAGCCTCAACCACTGAGCCACCACTGCCCCAGTTGTACTCGGAACCATCATATCCTGCCGGAGATAGGAGATAGGAGGCAGGGGCGAGGAGCCTACCCCCGTGCAGGACGGGACTCAACAGGTGGTGGTGGGGTGGAGGAGGTTGCCATGTTAGCACACTGAAACAGCAATGTGATAGATTGTGAGCAGACTTATAAAACAACGGCTTACATGTGATTGGCTAGGAGTTATCTAGCTAATGATGTGATGATGTAGAGCTGCGAGTCTCAGCTTCTCAGCTTGTGTTGGATATGGAGCCGACATAAAAAAATTTGCCATGCAGTTGATCTGCCAAAAATACGTATTTTAATGCAAACTCTAAATACTCTACAATATCAAGGGATTTTTGTCATAGTTGTGCAGCCCTAATTTCAATGCAGATCAAGGATGGTTTATGCTGGTTAGTGCTGGTTTAGTTGGTGAAAAAGCAGTTATGATATTAACCTGCTAAACTAATGCTGATCTTTTCAGCAGGACAGTCTGCTCTCCTTTCTCGACGTTTCGCAACTTTACTCCCAACAATTGAAGCTTGTAGACAGTTTAGTCAAGTGTGCAGTTAAGCTTACAAGTTAAGTTCAATGGACAGCATTTGTGGCATAATGTTGATTATCACACCCATTAAACGACCTATCCCTCGTTTTCGTAAAAAAAACCTATAAAAGTGAGACACTTACAATGGAAGTCAATGGGGTCAATCTGTAAACATTAAAATACTGTGTCAGAAGTTTAGACACCAGATGTAAACAATGTGTGTGTTAATGTGATTTCAGTGTCATAAAATCACTTACTAACCTTTGTAAAGTTATAGCATTTTACAACTTAATTTACGACCATAAAAACCTAAAACGACATTGATTTAAACGACTTCACAGCTGAAATAATACACAAGTTTATACGAAGAATTAAAGTAAGTGCTTTTATACATTTATAAGCATCACGTTTCTGCCTTTAAACCCTCTAAAAATTGGCCCCATTGACTTCTAATGTAAGTGTCTCTTATGGTTATCAACATTATGCCACAAACGCTGTTGATTTAGCTCAACCTATAATGAACCCGGAACATTCCTATAACGTTGCGGAGGAAACTGGCTAGCTTTGCATATAACGCAATTTATCCACAATATCTTAAAATTGTACCCTGTGTGCCTTCTCACTTAATGTCTCCTTCTCTTCTGTTTTAAGCTGATACCACATTAGCTCTCGTTAAATATGTATGTCACTTCCTGTCCCTCGCCCAATCTTATTCCCAATTTAAACATTAAAGTGATAGTTCGCCCAAAAATTAAAAATCTAGTGTTCATTTGAACACTAATGGAGATGTTTGGCAGAATGACAACCTCCATCAGCGTTCACTTTCATTGCATCTTTGTCACATACACTGAAAGTGAACAGTGACTGAGACTCTCGTTTCTCCTAACATCTTTACATTAGAAAGGGTTTGGAACGACATGAGGATGAGTACGTTTCTGGGTGTACTATCCCTTATTTAGAGTGTTTTAACAGATAAAATATCTCAGTATTTGATTGCACGTAACACTGGTTCTTGACACAATTATGTTACATTTTAAGAGCATGCTTAAAGACATCACACAGTGATTTTACAGGGTATATGCAATGATGATTGATACAACATGGCCTTTTGTCAGTGTCACTCCAATCCCCTTCTCTACAGGCACTGTGAACATGCACACTTCTTGTTAATCCTGGTACCTGTGTACCATTGGCATGAAAATACTTCAAACCTCCAATTCCACTGCAAACACACTCTGCCTGTTTTAGAGAATGAACTGAATACATGTGCTTGTCTTGCCTTACCTGAACCCCTGTCTGTCTCTTTACCTGTATCTCTGCACCACCCTCTCAACATCAGCAGTCTGTCTCAATCTCTAGATCCATCCCTGAACTGTCCCGTCTACAGACCTGTCTGTCTCTCTAACCCAGTTTTTAATTGGCAACTTGCTTGTATTTATTTACTGTGTGTGCTGTGATTTCTCTCTCTCTCTCTCTCTCTCTCTCTCTCTCTCTCTCTCTCTCTTCTCTCTCTCTCTCTCTCTCTATCTACTATGGGTTGTACCTACTAGTCGACTAATCGTTTAGTTTTGCCACGTTGCTTTCGTGCTGACTACTCGTAGATCACATGATTTCAGTTGCGCTTGTTCCATTTAAAGATGAATGTCTCAGTCCACAAACTGCTTCCTGTGTTTGTAAATAAATATATGCAAATTAGGGCTGTCAATCAATTTAAATTTTTAATCAAATTAATTACATGGTGTGCCGATAAATTAATTGCATTTATAAATATTTGCTGAGAATGCCCCTCAAACATAATTATATATATAATGATGAAATAAATAGAAATAGTTATATTTAAATGATTACAAATAATATACTGTATTTAATAATATACTGTATATTAAAAATATTAAATATTCATATATTTAAAATGCATTACATTATTGTGGCAGAGAAGTTAAGCATTGATAGGACAATGCAAAAACTTTCTCTGTACGCGTCAATGTACACCTGCGTCAAACGGACATGTTTGTTTTTAGAAAAGTATGTCTTGAGATCCCTAAATTTGGATTTGCGCTCCATCAAGCTGTGTTTGTTCGCAAGAATGCATACTCGTATGTTTGTTCTCTGTATAAGTTGCACGTTGTCTATACAGCTGGAGTTTCGCTTACTGCCCCCTGGAGAAAACAGGCGGTACTACAAGCATGAATTGCTCAGGAATGTTCCTTATTATGGTTCGGGGACATGATTAATTGCATTAATGCGTTATTTTTTATATAATTAATCATACCGAATGAATGCGTTAAATCGACAACCCTAATGCAAATATTTTTGAAATGATGCTAAAGTTTAAATAAAGCGAACATGAAGCGCTTTGCGTTTACAAGGGATAAGGGAATGAGGGATAGCGCTGCGGACATTTAAAGTGTTGATTAACATATACATTCCTGCAACACGCCCAGGGTTTTCGCTGGAAGCCGCGTTCTGAAACATCATGTAAACGAGAATGCTTATTTCCTTACTCCGTTTATGGGATTAAGAAGAAGAGGTGTAACACAGCCAGGTTTGTCCCGGAAACGCGCCTTATGTGGCCACGTAATCGCATAAGCAGCTTTCTTGGTGGTTTTTGAAGAGTGCGCGTGTGTGTGAACAGACCTGATAAATTCTGTCATAGGATGGAGCCCAGCAAGAACTCAACACAGTGGAAATAATTCAACATTTATAACCGGAATATCAACATGTTTCCTATTTAGCGCATCTTCCAAACGAGTGTTAGTGAGCAGCTTTAAAATCTGATGTCGTGTGAGTACAACAACTCTCTGGTGACTTACCACTTCCTCAGTAGCTCTCACGGCCCACTCTGCACACACATATCAACAAACAAGAATGCTGTCACAGGGGTAGCGTAATAGCCGACTATTCCATATGATGTTCTCCCTGGAATGCGTTATCCTAATGCAGCAGAGTAAGATTTATTACCCACCCAAATCCACAGATGCTTGTTAACATCAGCATGTTAAAATTTCTGGGAGTGCAGTAGGAAAAGTATGTACACTATAAACTATACCCATTTACACATACCAATGTAAAATATCGACTGTCCCTCACAGTCACGTATATGCGCTCATACGTTGGGGGAATCCCAGAGTTTGACATAAGAGGTAAACAGCGCAATTCCGCTGCAGATTGCGATAGAAAGTTACGAAAATATACAGCAACAACTCTGTAATATCTGGAAATAAAGCAATCCAATGGAGAATAAAATAGCAAAGTCCTTCTCAGATGCCATGTTTGTTATTTTCACAAGCGTTGTGAGGAAATTACATTGCTGTGGAGGAAGCTGCTTACTGAATTAAGTTCATGTATACGGGAGTAAAGAGCCACTTTTTAAAATGTGGGTAAATGTAATCTCTGATCCCTCCTGTAAAAGAGATTTTAATCTCAGTGAGGTTTTTCTCCTGGTTAAATAAAGGTTTAAAAAAAAAAATTAACAAGGTAAACGTTGGCCCGCTGAATAACCGACTAATCGGCTACTTTTCTGAGCGGTTAGTTGACTAGTAAAAACGAATAGTCGTACAAGCCCTTCTATCTACATCTGTTATTCTCCTTTTATCCATTACCGACATATTTGATTCACCCCCAATATCTCATAATTTTCTGTCTCTATCGCATTTTGTCTCGTCTTTCTCCATTTGTCGATTGGTCAGGTTGATTTATCATGGAATCTTTTCTCCCTCCGTGTGGATTCCGTTTGTCTCATTAATGGATGTTGAGGGGAGGTTCTTGGTGTAACCTTTGGGCTACCACAGTCTCTGAGCTTCACATTTCAAGTGTCGGCTCATAGTTTAAGCAGTTCTATGAGCATGAACCTCAGATCTTTACTGTAACAAGCTCAAATTGTTACTACCGCCCATATCTTCCGGTGGGTGGGATGGAAATGCCTTGAGCCATCGGCACCTACCTAGACAGCACAGCCCCTAATGGAGGATTCCATTCAGGTTGGTGAGGGCACAGAATGACTCCATTTCCCATGATGCCCTCTGGGGGGCCTCTGCTGTCTTGTACCCCACCACCTGTGTGATGCACGATGGCTTGTGTGTGTTACCCCTGTATCCCATGAGTTTGTCTGATCCCAGCCACAGGCCATGTTCGTATCTTACACAGAACCGAACGCCATTAATGTTTCAGCGTTTGGAGCCATACCCGAACCACGAAGTTGGACAGGGGCTGAACGGCCTCCCCGAGTTACCGCAGGAACCCGTCAACAGCATGTGAGTAGAACCTTTTTCACACCTTTGCTCCTACTTTAATGCTTTTGTGCTATTGTAGCTTTTAGCTTAATCATTCATAATGACTTTCACAAAAACATGTCAAGGTAATATTCCCCCATTTTGCAAAGATAAAAGGGGTCTACTTATACATTATGTATAAATATTCTACCATTTAAATAGGATATGGTTGTTTCTTCAACTTTGGGCACTGCTAGAAATTCTCGGTTTAACATTCTTCATACGCTCACTAGTTTATTTAAAGTTATACTACATAACTTTGTGCTCTCTAGCGACATCTGTGGTTGAAAGTTAAAATTGCAAGCAATTTGTGGATGAACACTTTACGTGAGTCGTGTTTCATCACTGCTCTGTTTTTTGAGATTTAATATGATTATTCAAGTGTTTTATACACTATTACTGTTTGTATTGTACTACACTTATCAGTTGAAGAGGTGAAACTCGTGACATGGCTGTTATGAGTTCAATGGAAGACTTTATTATATTATATTGTACAGCCTCAGTTGATAATGCAAGTGAACCGTAATACTACAACAGTACATCTATGCAAAGCACACAATAACGCAGTAAACTAAAAACATAAAACGAGGATTCAGTAATGATGGGAATAAAATATACTTTATTAAGCATGAAAATAATACGTTTATATATGCAATATATCAGTTCCAAGAAGTCATGAATATTAGTAAACATGTCACAGTAACGTCCCCCGACAATGTAGATACATCACGATCGGTTAACACTCGAGTAATGTTCGATTCATACAAGCATGACAAGCAATATAAGCTTCAACAACCCTACCAGACAACATAGCCAAACATTATAGCAGGTAAACTACTTCGCCAAACGGAAAACAGATAAACATCCTTCCGGACTGCTGCGATGCTGTCCTGAACTGTGTGAGTGTGACTGACTGAACTGAACAGCGTAGTTCGTTTCTCCAGCCAGAACATGAGACAGCCGGTTCTTCTTTCCTGTGTTTACGGACATGACATAATGATGCACGGATGTACGTCATAAGCCAGCAATTTTGCGCCAAATCGGACCCAATGGCTTTTTTATAGGCTTACCGTAATGAATCGGGGTACGGTAAGGACATTATTTTGAACACTGATTGTTTATGTACTTATACCACAGGCCTGTTGAATGCTTGATTATGATTGGTTGACAGATGTTCTAAGGTGTGCAATTATTTTTCCAGTAAATGCACGGCTATGAAGTAGTTCCAGGTCTTGACCGCATCACTTTGCCAAATTATTTCAGTTACTTCAAAGAGCCCTACAGGCTGCCACAACTAAATAACCAATTACAACTAAGACATTGGTTTTAAAGATTTAGTTCACCCAAAAATGAAAAATATCTCATAATGTACTCCCCCTCAAGCCATCCTAGTTGTATATGACTTTCTTCTTTCAGCCAAACACAATCTGAGTTATATTTAAAAATATCCAAGCTTTATAATGGGAGTGAATGGTACCTTAGAATTTGAAGCCCAAAAAATTCATCCATCCATCAAAAAAGTAATCCATACGGCTTCAGGGTTAATAAAAGTCCTTCTGAAGCGAAGTGATGCATTTTGTAAGAAAAATATCTATATTTGTCATATATAATCACTGGCTTCCGGTAACGGCCGTCCACGCGTTCACTGGCTTCCTTTATCCTCTGCGCTTCCCCGTTCCTCACTTCCTCACCGGAGATTATGCTACGCCTACGTCATATGCCAGAACTCGACTCTTGTGAATGCGCGGACAGCCGTCTGTTTATGAAATCTGATTGTGAAGCGATGTTACTTCTGACGATAGTTGCAACAAAAAAGGTAATCCCAGAAGCGATCTCCCTCAGTTTCTGAGTTTCCGTCTTTTGATCACTCAAATACAAATATCCCCCATTTAGCCTTAACAGACTGTAGGGGCAAGTGCTGTTAGCGAGCACCTATGAAGGCTGGAACGGTACACGAGGGGTGGGTGGCCAGCACCACACCCGACCGCCTTTGTCTCCCCAGCAGCGATGTTTTACACACCGCACCAGGTACTCACTTTAGGCTGAGTCGATCTAGGGGAGGCCCGGGACCGGTTCAGATAATCATCACTGGTGTTGGCCATGAACGGGAATCGAACTCAGGTCACCAGGTTCATAGCGCAGTGCGCTAACCGCTACACTACCTCTACACTCAAATACGCACGCACGCACGCATTGTGTTTCCATGTTTTATGGGGACTTTCCATAGACATAATGGTTTTTATACTGTACAAACTTTATATTCTATCCCCTAAACCTAACCCTACCCCTAAACCTAACCCTCACAGAAAACTTTCTGCATTTTTACATTTTCAAAAAAACATAATTTAGTATGATTTATAAGCTGTTTTCCTCATGGGGACCGACAAAATGTCCCCACAAGGTCAAAAATTTGTGGTTTTACTATCATTATGGGGACATTTGGTCCCCACAAAGTGATAAATACACGCTCACACACACACACACACACACACACACACACACACACACACACACACACACACACACACACACACTGACTCCTTTTACTTGCTAAGGCTAATTTCATTGCTAACATTTTATGTGTTCTAAATACACACAATTAAATCATATTTATTTGGCAAAATTACAGCTTGATTGGAAATGACGGCAAATAAAAAGTGATATTTACCTTTTATTTTTCTTCAAACATCATGTATTTCATCTTTAGCGTGCTTTTCACGAACACTTTTGTCCATTTGGTTAACAAGTAAACTAACTTTGGAAAAAACGTTTAAGGGCAAAATTGTTCGGTGTGGTGGAAATGACGACACATCTGCGGGACAGTAGTCATTAAAAAAAAATGCTTGAAAACATTTTTACACAACAAACATTGAAATCATAGACTGTAAAAAAGATAGGCGACGCCCCTTCGCTCTTTTCCATTGGTGAGAACTGAAGCCGCCAGTGTCCCGATATGGCGCTGACATCTTGGGACTTGAGTCTGCGCAGTTGCGATTTCGGGACCAGACCTGTGCAGTAGTGAGCAGGAAGTAAAGCCGCGAAATCAAGGCCCCGCCCTCACTCTCGCTGAATCAATCGCAAGCACACGCCCCTGCACTTTTGACTTTTGACTTATGACGGTGTGAAATAATTAATTATAGAAATGTAGATATTAAATTTAAAGCTCCAATCTCCTCAGTCCTCCCAAGATCCCGAAAAAAAGTCAGTTGGTGCTTCAGTGACTACTTCGCTCAGAGAACCTGTCAATCACAGCTGTCAATCATGATGTCACAGCAGCGTTTTTATAGCATCAAATAACTAACTAAAAACAAACTTATTTTGAAAACAAACACTTGAAATGACATCAACATGATAGAAACGACAGTAAATGACAGAAACTATCTTTGGAAAAAAGATATGTGAAGTGTAATTTAATTGTTTAGTTGGTCTCACGTCCCGTTGAATAACATGGGGAGGCGGGGTTTATGACCTATACTAGGACCAGTCACCGGGGGGCACCGGTTTTGGCTTCACTTTTGAGGGCTTGTGCGGCACACTTGATTGAAATGGTTTATGTACTATGATCATTTATAATCGAGTTTCATAGTTTAATATGGAAAGTCTGGGTCAGGGTCAAGGCTAAATAAAAACAAACTATCATAAAAGGCAGTCGAAAAGTTTAAATCTGTGCAATTACCTATTTTTCAGGAAATTAGCAAATCGCGCTTTAAGGCACTTCATTAACATACAATAGACCCACAGTTTGTGCGCAAACACCCACAGATAGTGCAAACACTCCCATCCATGCCCACTTGCGCTTTGCACTGGCACGAAAGTTGCCCTTAGAATTAGTGTGCTCACGAAAATGAGATAAGACGTAAAAATGACATAAGACAGCCATTGTGCCTAGCGAAGTCACGAAAATAGAGCCCTTAATTTTATTTTTGTAAAATCTGTCTGTCTGTCCTCAATATACATCTTTCTGTATTTTTGTTTCTTCAGCCATTTATACAAATATACTATATGTGTGTTTACAGTATTGAGTCTGTGCTTTGTGATTGAGAGAATTAGCACACCTGCACACTAGAGCCCAAAAGCCTAGTGACCAAAAGTTTGGAAAATGTCATTTTTGTATTGGATGGAACACATTTATCATCATCAAATCCTCATCCGAGATTTCTCTAGTGTGTAGGCGCCCTTAACTGTGTTCAATCACTAATATATTTATCTGGTTTAGACCTCCAGAGGGCGGGATGAGTGCGAGCCAGTCATGGGTGACGTCACGCGCTCAGGAAATGTTCCAGAAGTCTGTTCCGGAAAACTGTTACCCGGACAGACCGTATCCGGAAGATCACCACGAAAGCCGGCACAATCCACAGGTAATATTTGAGATCCCAGATCTGAAGGGCATCAGTGATGCTCTGACTTTAACACTACCGCATCTTGTCTCCCCCCTAAGAGCCTCTCATTCTAAATGTGACTCGAACCCTTCTCTCGGCCTTTGGGGTTTCAAGAGCTGTGTGCATCAGCCAATCACTGTTGTACTTGTCACGTCCCTTTTTTGTAGCTTTTGGACACACATCTCATTCACATTGTCGCATGTTCTACCTCTTCTGTCTCTGTCATCTCTTTGATGAATTGGTTCATTTCTTGAACCTCACTGTCCATTCCAGCTGGTTTTTATACACCCCACCACCTCTGCCAGACTGTAGGGGTGTTTCATTGCTTGTGGCTGCTTCCCCACTGTCTGCTGGATCGTACCAAACCCCCTCCAGACTCTCATCTCTCCTTCAGTGTAACACTTCTCTGTAGCTCAATTGTCATCAGATCCTGATGTGTCCCTGCACTAGCCACTCATCTAGTTCATTAAGTGTCGTGGCTGCTGAATAGTCAACTTTAGGTTTAATGGGCCTGTTAAAAAGTACTTAAACTAGTAGTGGGCAATCAGATCAGTGTACCTACTCTCATCCTCGGATGGCATAGCAAGGTCAGACTGGGAGACTATATTTTGTCAGGAATTTTGGGATTGTTGTGGCCCACTGGACATCATAGATATCTATTATCTACATTATTGTTGTTATTAGTGGTGCTTGCAAAGCATCACTATTGTAATCTCACATACGTATTATTTTTTATTATTATTATTATTCTGTACAAACTTCGGCACCTAACTCATTCCGCACCGTTTGTAGTAGATCCACTTAATTCATGCTAGCATCATGCTAACACATGCTAGCAATGCCTAGCGAAGTGCTAAAACATGCTAAAAACATGCTAGCATTATGTTAAAACATGCTAGCAATGCCTAGAGAAGTGTTAAAACATGTTAAAAACATGCTAGCATCATGCTAACACATGCTAGCAATGCCTAGCGAAGTGCTAAAACATGCTAAAAACATGCTAGTGTCATGCTAGCATATGTTAGCAATGCTTAGTTATGTGTTAAAACATGTTAGCATCATGCCAAAACATGATAGCAACATCTAGTGAAGTGCAAAAAACATACTAGCTACATGCTAACATCATGCAATTGTGATTAAAACTGAACTTTTCTTCCGTGTAATGTGTGTCCATTAAATATTAGATCCACGCTCTCCACTTTCATTTAATTATGTGTCTTTTAATATTCTTTCTGTTCTTTTCAGTCTGTTGATGATCAAAACATAAAAAGAAACATTCATTCTAATCACACATGCAGTAAAGAAACAGTTCGAGTGCTCTCATTAATGTGTGCTCAACTGAAACACTGTAAGATGCTCAGTGAACTGCCTGTATTCTTAAAGAGACAGTACCATTTTAGCTCATGTTATACAAATGAACGCTAACTCAATATAAATATTTGTAAATTGTGCACATTATTTTAAACAGTGATTGCCCATTATTATATATGCAATTTGAAAACAATGGGCTCTATTTTCGTCACCACGCTAGGTGCAGCGCAAATCGCAACGACCATGCGCAACCTCGTATCTAATTTTTGTAAGAGCGTTAATTCTAAGCACAATGTTCGTGATAGTACAAAGTGCAAATGGATGTAGGTGGGAGTGTTTGCGATATCTGTGGGTGTATAGAAATCACTGTCATAGAAATATGCCTTACATTCAACAAGGACACAGTTAATGCACAAAAGAGCATAAGTCTGTTTACACTACTGTACCAACTTCTTGTGAATATGCTGTCTTTGTTTATATTGATGGTACTTGACAGGGAATGGACTATATAATAGGATTCAGACCGAGCAATAACAGAGAGGAAACTCAGAATTAAATTGCATTTGACCCAGCCCATTAGCACTATGCACGCTCAATTTGGCAAAACCTCACTTGCGCCTAGACTTAGTGCGTGCTTGCATGAAAATATCTATACTTCATGGCGATAGCATTGACTTTGTGCATATTACCATTTTTGGCCGAGATCTTGTACTGACGACGGCAGAGTTGAACCAATCCATAAAGTCTTCTCTAGCACATCCCAAAGACTTTCAATGAGGTTAAGTCAAGATTCTGTGGTGGCCAATTCATGTGTGAAAATCATTCCTCATGCTCCCTGAACCACTGTTTCACAATTTGAGGGCAATGAATCTTGGCATATATAATGCCCATGCCCAGCCTGACCTCACATAAAATTCGGCAAGTGTGTGCTGATTTTTCTTTAGCTGAAATCGGTATACGTTGGCCGAATTTTAAAACACTGCCCCCAGAGGCTAAAGCGGTAAGTGTTTTAGAGCATATAAACAAGTGTGACATCCATTTATATCCAGGAGAGGTCGCCAGAAGCCAGTTGTGAAGAGAATGTTTTTCAGCAGTACATGGTGTAAAACAGTTAATGCTCTTACTTTCACTATTAAACATAGCCGTGAGTTCTACTGTCGTTTTTTTACGATGTGACTTCACCAAGCGTTTTAGTCATCTCCGTTCACGATCATTCAAGACTTTTTTCTGACCACATTTCTCCTGTGAAGCTATACAGTAGTGGCCAAAAATATTGGCACCCTTGGTAAATATGCACAAAGAAGGCTGTGAAAAAAATCTACATTGTTTAGCCTCACAAAAATCTAACCTTTAATTAAAGAAACCAACAGAAACAGGGGAAATGTCTCATTATTAAATAAATATTTTTTCTCCAAAATGCATTGGCCATAATTATTGGCACCCCTTTATTCAATACTCTATATTCAACCTCCCTTTGCCAAGATAACAGCTCTGAGTCTTCTCTTATAATGACTAATGAGGTTGGAGAACACCTGGTAAGGGATCTGAGACCATTCGTCCATACAGAATCTCTCCAGATCCTTCAAATTCAGTGGTCCATGTTGGTTGACTCTCCTCTTCAGTTCACCACACAGGTGTTCTATGGGGTTCAGGTTATGGGACTGGGATGGCCATGGCAAAACCTTTATTTTGTAGTCAGTGATGTTTGTTTAGGATCATTGTCCTGCCCATTATAACCAGGGCCCATTGTAAGCTTTCTGGCAGAGGCAGTCAGGTTTAGATTTTTTATCTGTTGGTATATGATAGAGTCCATGATGCCATGTATCCGAACAAGATATCCAGGACCTCTGGCAGAAAAACAGCCCCACAACATTCAAGATTCAGCAACATATTTAACCGTGGGCATTGGTGTGTTCATTTCACCCATCTCTGGTGTTTGCTGCCAAAAAGCATTTTTTTGGGTTCATCTGACCATAGAACCTGGTCATAGAAACTGAAGATGCTTGAGTTTGTTGTTGGAGGCTTTTTTCTTGAAACCTTCCCAAACAACTTGTGGTGATGTAGGTGATGTCTGATATTTTTTATGAGACTTTCTGACCCCAAGACCCAACAAATTTCTGAAATTCTCATCACTGTCCGTGGAGACATTATAGACACATGTCCTTTTCCAGGCCGATTCTTAAGATCTCCAGCTTATTGGAACTTCTTGATAATCTCCCTGATGGTGGAAATGCTTTGGCTATTTTCTTATTGCCATTTCCCATTTTTTGAAGTTCAACAACCTGTTGCCTCACATCAGAACTATATATTACACCTCATATTTATACCCCTGTGAAACAGGAAGTCATGGCCGAATAATGTCATGTTCATAGTCACCCAGGTGTACTAAAAAAAAAAAAAATATGAATGGGAATATACTTCAGATATATTTTTACTCATAAGAATTTCTATGGGTGCCAATAATTGTGGCCAACGTGTTTTGGAGAAAAATATGTATTTAATAATGAAATATTTCCCCTCTTTCAATTGTTTTACTTCAATTAAAGGTTCGATTTTTGTGAAAGTTTGAATGAAAGATCAATCAAAATAAACAATGCAGATTTCTTTTCACAGCCTTAGATCATATTTACCAAGGGTGCCAATATTTTTGGCCATTACTGTATGTATATGTACACACACACACATACACACACACACACACACAATATGTCCCTGAGCTAGGCTGGGGATAGAAACAAACACAGCTGTCACTTGCATGTTTAATAGGAGTTTTTCTCTGCACCACCCTTTGTGGCTGTCACTCCGAATGCGCTATTTGTCATTTGTTTTTCAGTGTAAACGTGTACTACACGTACATCTTTGAGTGTTGCGCCGTATCTCGCTGTACATAAGCATTGCATTTAAATTATTTAAATATATTTAATTTTGAAGCGGTTGACTTTTGAGCATGACATTGCCCTCTACTGGTTTAAACCCTCATTGGTCCAGCATCAGATAGAGCTGTAGGCCGGTGACGCAGGCATCAGCTCGGCCCACATGCTGTTGCTCTGTTTTGCAGACGGTAGAAATGAGAGAGATTGGGCCTGTTGGGGACGGTTACACGGACACTGAGCCCTATCACCCAATGGAAGGGCATGGGCGGACCATCTCCATGCCACGCCTCTCAGCAGACAACCAAGTGAGCACCTTCATCCTTCCATCAATCCATCCATTTTTATCTGTTATCTTCCTTTCCCCCAACATCCATCCTCAGTCAGTTATCCAGCTAACAGCCTTTGACCACTTTGGTTGGGGAACCAAACTTCAAACTATTGTTTGGAATGCTGTCATGCTAACATGTAAATGCTAGCATGTCTTAATCGAGAGTCAAAGGGCACGTGGATAAGTGGCTCACACCCTGACGTCCACTTACCTGCATGGTGTGTGTGTGTGTGTGTGTGTGAGAGAGAGAGAGAGAGAGAGAGAGAGAGAGAGAGAGAGAGAGAGAGAGAGAGATTACCCTGCATTGTCATACCACCTAGCTCACATTCAAGAAAACCTTGGTGTGTCTGAAGTGTGCTGTTGCCAGAGCTTGATTTGAGGTAGTGACCTTTGGATAAAAAAGGAAGTCAACTATAGCCTTTTGGTGCATGTGTCATTATTAAATAAATAGTTCCAACTCTAAAATCCCATTGGATAACCTTCATTCGAAACTGTTGTCAAATAAAATGGTGTATATATGCACAGACCTGTGACCACACCTCAATGAAATTCTGTAATAATAAGCTAAGTTGTCTCCAATCTTTGCAAAATATAGTCTGTCCAATCTTGTCTCCAATCTCCTATAAAAATGTACACAATTAATCATGTTTACGGACTGTATGGAATAAATCCTACCATTGGAGCAATGCTAGCTTGAAGTACCACCTGTTTTCAGCAGGGGGCAGTAAGCAAAACTTCAGCTGTATTTACAACAAACTACACTCAGGCTTAAAACTAGTGAGAATGCATTCAAACATGCAGGGATCTCAAGACGTCTTTTTCTAAGTTTCAAGCTACGCTTAAAGGATTAGTTCACCCAAAAATTTAAATTCAGTCATTGTTTACTCACCGCTGTTTTGTTATAACCATTTATGACTTTCTTTCCTTTTCGTAACACAAAGAGAGAAATTGTGAAAAATTGTGCTCAGTGATGTCATATAATGGCATTATGGTGACCACCTCTTCAAGCTTCAAAAGGTCACAAAAGTATCATTCAGAAGTCTAATTAATTATTCATGAGACTCATGATTGTTATGAAAGTATATGATACGATTTGGAGAGAAACAGACTGAAATATAATGTATTATTTAGTGAAAATGTTCCCTGATTGTTGATCTCCCGTGCACGTTCATGATAGGGCACGAGAGCAACAGTTCACACAGCGCCCTTGTGACATTGGGGCGTTCAAGCAAAAACCCGTTTTTGTTTATCTAAAAGCAGGTCCTCCACAGTGATTGCGACATCAGAACACAATACAACTGCACACAAAACACAAAACAGAGAACAGAACTTACTAAACATGTCTGAAGAGTTTGTAGTCGAAGAATTGATGCATTTCTTTGCCCTCAAATCAAACAGAAACATAGAGGAAGCTACAGGCAGCCACAGTCACACCGTGTCCTAACCTGGCGTCAAACGAAACAACATGTTAATCAGAGTTTTTGTCCTAACCAGCCTTAATGAGCGATGGTACATTCTGTTTCCGGCATTGCGCGGGTAACTCCGTCCACTGTGAACTGGCACCGGTCCAAAAATTTTCAATAAAATAAGGCTGGGCATAGAAATGCATCAATTGACGCAGCGACATAAGAACGCTGTTTATGACATGATGCAACCAAAGTGAGATGCTCCAAAAGCATCTGTCTGACAAAGGTGTACATTGATGTCACCATAGAAAAGCCTTTGTAAATAAATCTTATTTGGACAGATTTACGAATTCAATTACACAATGGATTGCTGTGGACTGTAGGCCTGTGATAGGCTTATGTTCAATAATATGCATTGTACATTGTTGCTTTATTTTACTGTTCTGAAATCAGTTTGAAAGCATGTTCTGAAAACTGATACTTGTAAAACCGCCACAAATCAACCTCTGGAGGCAGTAACACACTCACACACGATGCAGAAGACAAACATAAACCCACATTGTACACTATACTCTGCTACAGTGAATTAACAGTTGCAGACTCACACACCATTTCTCGCCCTCACATAACCCCATGATCTCTTGGTTGACTATTCGTTGGAGGTGTGTCTGGGGTTGAATAATTTGTCAGAGTGTGTGAAACAAACCAGTAAGTCTGGGAGACTCAGGACTGGTATGTAGGTTTGTACAGTTGTATGTTTGTGTTGATGGAAGTGTGCTGTATACAAACCAGTAAGTGCGAGGATTCGGAGTGTGTGTGTGTGTGTGTGTGTGTGTGTGTGTGTGTGTGTGTGTGTGTGTGTTTTGTGATTTACGAGGACAATTTTGTAAGTTACAAATTAGTAATTACAAGGGTATTATGCTATAAATGTGATTTATGAGGACATTTCTAGTGTCCCCATAATTCAAATCGCTTAAAAATCATACTAAACAATGTTTTATTGAAAATGTAAAAATGCAGAAGGTTTTCTGTGAGGGTTAGGTTTAGGGGTAGGGTTAGGTTTAGAGGATAGAATCTATAGTTTGTACAGTATAAAAGTCATTATGTCTATGGAAAGTCCTCATAATGATAGGTAGACCAACATGTGTGTGTGTGTGTGTGTGTGTGTGTGTGAGTGAGTGTGTGAGTGAGTGAGTGAGTGTGTGTGAGTGAGTGAGTGTGTGTGAGTGTGTGTGAGTGAGTGAGTGTGTGTGAGTGTGTGTGAGTGAGTGAGTGAGTGAGTGTGTGTGAGTGAGTGAGTGTGTGTGAGTGTGTGTGAGTGTGTGTGAGTGAGTGAGTGAGTGAGTGTGTGTGTGTGTGTGTGTGTGTGTGTGTGTGTGTGTGGCAGTATGTTGTGTATAGCTGTAATGTAGACGTGGTTCTTGTTGTGACTCACGTTTGTCTAACACTGCTCTGCCCCACAGAGTGTGCGCTCTGCTGCGGTAAGTGTGTTAGTGTGCTTCCTATCTTCCTCAATTTTTGTCTCTTTTCTCTTTCCTTTTCCTCCTCCTTCCCCCGACCCCTTCCTGTCAATGCTTGTATGTTTCTATGCTTTCTCTCTCTCTCCTGATTCTAATGGGAACGCAATCGCTGCTCTCTTCTACACGTTACGTTTTATCGCTCTCTTTGTTTTGTGTCTTTTCTCAACGTGTCTTTATGTTCCTGTAACCACTCGGTTTTCCCTCCTTGCACACTCCATCACTTGATTTCATTTAATGATCTTTCCCGCTCTTTCTGTCACTTTGTACATCCCACCATTGTTTATCCACGTCCACTTTGTCCTTCATGGCACCCTCCTTCCCGTTTCCTACCCTTCCTTCCTTCCTCATTGTCTCTGTTCCCTCTTTTCTTCCTTCCCTTTTCCTTTCGATGGTTCCGGTGCCATTTGGTGTTGTTTCTCGCTCTCTCTCTCTTTCCTTTCTCACACACACCTTCTCTTATGTGCACTATGTGTCATGCCTGTGTTTTCATGCGTGTGTCCTGTTTCTGCACACCGTCTGTCTGCTGTTGAACAGCGACGGAGACACAAGCCGCGAGGAAGTAACCTCAGTGTATGTACCGTCTCTGGCTTTCCGCCTCTCTCTCTCTCTCTCTCTTCTCATTTAGAGTCCGCATCTCTCTTTAAGTCTTCTGTCACACTGAACTTCACCCTCCTTTTCTGTCTGCACTCTGTATGCTCTATCTCCTCTCCAATTCTATTCGTCTTTATTCTATTCTTTCTTTTCTATTCTATAATACTCTATTCTGTTCTATTCAACTATTCTATTCGTCTGTCTATGTTATTCTATTTTTCTCTATATTCTATTTTCTTCCTATTCTATTCTACTCATGTCTTTTCATCTCTATTATTTTAGTCTCCATTCTGTTCTATTATTTTAATCTCTGTTCTATTCTATTTGTCTAATCTGTCTTTGCTATATTCATAGATTCTCTTTATCAATATTCTATTTGTCTATTTTCACCTCTATTCTTTTCATTTCTTTATTGTTTTTTGTCTCTATTCTATCCATCTCTTTTCATCCATTCTATTCATCTCTCTATTCTATTTGTCTCTTTTCTATGTATCTCTATTTTATAACTCATCTCTATTCTGTTCCTCTCTCTATTTGTATTCTATATGTCTCTATTTTATTCATCTCTAGTGTTTTAGTCTCTCTTCTATTCATCTCTTTACATCCATTCGCTTCTATTTGTCTATTCTTTTCTATTTATTGCTATTCTATTTATCTCTATTCAATTCTATGTCTATTTGACTGTTTTATTTATCTTTATTCTATTAATCTATTCTATTTGTCTCTTTTCATCCTTTATATTTTTCTCATTTATTTGTCTCTTCTGTTCATCACAATTCTATTTGTCTCTATTAAATTCTATTTTTTCTATTTTCACCTTTATCTATTTGTCTCTATTAAATTCTATTTTTTCTATTTTCATCTTTATCTATTTGTCTCTTTATTCTATTAGTGTCTTTTCTATTCATCTTTATTCTATTTGTGCCTTTTCTATTCATCTCTATTCTATTAGACTCTTCTCAACTATTCTTATTCTATTCATCTCTCTATTCAATTTGTTTCTATTCTATTAGCCTCTTCTATTCGTCTCATTTCTATTTGTCTCTATTCTCTTTTATTCATCTCTTTTCTGTTCTACTGTATTCTAAATATCTCTATTATATTGGTCTCTATATCTTTTCCTCTGTGCACTTATGCAGCCCAGTATCCCTGTATGTATGTGTGTCTGCTCGTATCTTGTCTCTGTATTTCTGCTCCTGTGGACAAGGGGAGCTTTTGCTGTCTCGGAGTTTTCAACGCATTGATTTCAAACAGGAAAACCTGTGGCCAATAACATGTTGTCAGCATGCCACAATAAAGCGCATGGCATTCAGCATTTTGTGTGTGTGACAGAGAGACAATAATTAAAGTGTTATTTCAAGGTTCAGATCATGCTCAGATGCAGATAAACCCAAGCAGTGCCTCAGTAATGACTGTGTGCGTCCACACATACTACAGACTCATGACCTTTGTTCCTGATGGTGTGTGCATGGACTAGTGTGCTCAACAGTATGTGGCTGGATTTGGTTTTGTGCGTGCTCAGCTATGGCAAAGAAGATAATGAGCAATGAGTATTTTATGGTTCTGCTTGTATTAGAAAATCCTGCAGTGCATGTAAGGCATGCTATAAGATCTATCTATCTATCTATCTATCTATCTATCTATCTATCTATCTATCTATCTATCTATCTATCTATCTATCTATCTATCTATCTATCTATCTATCTATCTATCTATCTGCCTGCCTGCCTGTCTGTCTGTCTGCCTGCCTGTCTGTCTGTCTGTCTCTCACTCATTCTATCTATCTATCTGTCTGTCTGTCTGCCTGCCTGCCTGTCTGTCTGTCTCTCATTCTATCTATCTGTCTGTCTATCTGTCTGTCTGTCTGTCTGTCTCTCATTCTATCTATCTATCTATCTATCTATCTGTCTGTCTGCCTGTCTCTTATTCTATCTGTCTGTCTGTCTGTCTGTCTGTCTGTCTCTCATTCTATCTATCTGTCTTTCTGTCTATCTGTCTGTCTGTCTGTCTGCCTGTCTCTCATTCTATCTATCTATCTATCTGTCTGTCTGTCTGTCTGTCTGTCTGTCTGTCTGTAAGTCTGTCTGTCTGTCTGTCTGTCTGTCTGTCTCTCATTCTATCTATCTGTCTTTCTGTCTGTCTGTCTGTATGTCTTTCTGTCTGTCTATCTATCTATCTGTCTATCTATCTATCTATCTATCTATCTGTCTGTCTGCCTGTCTGTCTGTCTGTCTCTCATTCTATCTGTCTGTCTGTCTATCTGTCTGTCTGTCTGTTTTTCTTTCTGTCTGTCTGTCTATCTATCTATCTTTCTATCTATCTTTCTGTCTGTCTGTCTGTCTGTCTCTCATTCTATCTGTCTGTCTGTCTGTCTGTCTGTCTATCTGTCTGTATGTCTGTTTTTCTTTCTGTCTGTCTGTCTATCTATCTGTCTGTCTGTCTGTCTGTTTTTCTTTCTGTCTGTCTGTCTATCTATTCTATCTATCTATCTATCTATCTATCTGTCTGTCCGTCTGTCTGTCTGTCTATCTACCTATTTGTCTGTCTGTTTGTTTATCTCTCTCTCTCTCTCTCTCTCTCTCTCTCTGGATTTTTCTCTAGCGCTCCATCGCTTTTCCTGTTGATCTTTATTTCTCTTTTTGTCCTCGTTGAGCATGACAGATATTCTTGTGCATTGGTTTTCATTGGACTGAGTCTTAAGCTGATTACAACCAAATTTTTCCACATAAACACAAAAATGCACTTGTAACACTACATACAATCAAGCCCTTATTTGAAATCACAGAACAATGTAACCTTCTGTCTTTTCCCGCTCTTTTTCTTCCTTTTCTCACTATTACTTTCTTTATTTGTAGACCATCACAGACACAAGTCCAATGCGGCGCTCTACATCCTCATTGGTTCACGGACGTTCGGGTCGAGGCGTGCGATTGGATGATTACTCTCTGGAGCGGGTGGTGTCAGAGGAGGGTCACAGACATGGTCCACGAAGGAGAGAAAGAGAGCGGGAAAGAGATCGCAGTCACCGCACCTCAGAGAGATCACTCACCCGCTATACAGATGCAGACACAGGTCACACACCTGAACACACATACAGTATAGACCCTGTTCACACCTGGTACTAAGATCCATCTCAGGTGATCCGATCAAAAGTGGTCAGGCAAGACACATCGCCGTTTACACCTGGCATAATATGCATTTTAATGCATCTCTTTTGAGCACTTGTGAGTGGATTTGTTGTTGAAGTGGTCGAATCTGAAAAAGGTCTTTGGGCCTTGTTTACACTTTGCATTTGGTTCGTCCCATTACATAAGGATCGCCCAAGATGTATGTTAATACCATGTATAAATGGGTCCACAGAGACCAGACATTCACGCTTTCTTCATATAAGGTGTTACTGATACTTATGTTCTACTTAATTTACTTATCACCTCATTTAATTTTGAGGCTTTGATGCTGTCGGATGGTAATGTCTTGTTCTGTCTCATTTCACATCTCTGTTTTGAATTCATTAGGTCTGGGCACGGATCTTAGCACCACTACACAGTCAGGTGACCTTCCAACTAAAGAGAGAGAACGAGAGCGGGGTCGAGCAAAAGACCGCCGCCACCACCATCATCATCATCACCACAGCTCGGTGGATAAAGAACAGTATAGTCATGAGCGGGACTACCATCGGCATCCTCACGACAGATGCGATCGCCAGTGGTCTCGCTCACCGAGTGAGGGCAGAGGTCACAGACAGGTGGGGCACACACACACTGAAATAGCAATTTTATATTCATATTTATATAGAAATTGAATAAACATCAAATATAAGCAGCATACTTTTTACAACAATTACGACAGACAACAATTTCGCCCCTCAGTTTGAATAAACAGGTCGGGAAGGGGTGAATAAAATGTAACGCTATTTCGCAAGACACTTTGGACTGGTTTGATCCAGTTCTGAAGAATTCATTTAAAGGGACAGTTCACCAAAAGATGAAAATTCTGACATCATTATCTCACCCTCAAATCAGATTCATGAATTGATTGGATTGTAAAAAGGGGAGGGGCTGAAAATGTTATTTACTTATTACAATTTGGTGTGAGAAATCTTTTTATTGATCAATCACTCGCAATACAATATTTTGATGCATCACGTTGTTGCATTTTGGAATGTGTCAATGCACAAAATTACCCAGTGCGAGTTGCATTCTCAGAATTGCCACAAGGGGCGCTGTAGCGAGAATAGTGTGAACTTTCCACTTCTATAATGAGTTTTCGCTTTCAAGTAAAATACTGTCATGGTGGAGCAACAGTTTAAAGAGAATATTGTTGGGTAAGTAAGTTAAAGTCAATATATTTATAGCAACTTATATGAATAATGACACATCAAGCTTAATTGCAGTCATTTGAAGGTAACTCTATCACCCTCTTGAGTACCGAGGTTCACATCTGCGATCACATACTTGCATAGAGTATTTGTCGGCCTTTAAGCACTTGCATAAGCAACCAAATTATGTGCTGTACTGGCTGGAAAATATTCAGATTTTACTCTCCAGAAAATACGTTCAGCAGCTAAATCATTTCACTGCGAAATAAGAAACAAGGTTTGGCTTGACTTCCGTGTAATGTGTGTCCAAAGGCAAGATCCATTTTTCAGTGAATAACGTTTATCTAAATCCCCTTTCTGTTATGTACAGTCATTTGTTGATCAAACAAATAAAATGCACATTTAATTCTAATCACACTCAGCATGGGTGCGACTGCTGAACTGCCAGTATTCTTAAAGAGACAGTACCGTTTTAGCAGGTTATCTACATGTCAATGTAAATAGTTGCAAATATTAAAAATGATGCATATGAACAATAAACATGTAACAAAATATATACATAAATAAATATGCAATATAATATACCAAACTTCAAGACATCATATTTATTGATGGAATACATGGAATGTGACCAAAATGACGAGAAACGAGTGGAAAAAGTGATATTTTCCAAATGTAACAAGTTAGAAGGTCCCCTGTTTAATTAGCAGCATTAGCTGAGAATACTTCTTACAAATGTAAGCAAAATTGACATTATAACTTAGGGCTGCACGATTATGACAAAAATCGTAATTGCAGATTATTTCCTGTGACGCTGTAATTGCGATTATTCCTTTCGATTAAAAGAGTATTTTGTGTGAGGCAGTTGCATGCCGTATTCTTTATGTAGGCTATGCATCAAAACAACTGTGTTCCTGAATTGCTTTAATATTTTAATTGCATGAAAAACAAAAAGTGTTATTAACATGTTTAATAACTTGTACAGGTACACAGTATAATGTAGATTACTGTCTTTGCATTCATGCACACAACGGCCCAAACAATATGTTGTAAAGAGAACATTTTGGCGCAATAGTAGAATGCTTTAATCGACACTTTTAACGACTATATATTTTAATAAAAATCGAATCGAGGGTTTGTGAATCCAAATCGAATCGTGGGGCTGTACCTAACCAATATGACCAGAAATGTGTATTAAGAAAGTAAATACCAATGTGACATGGCGGAGGGCGGGGCCGGGTCGTTATTATACACACCTGGTCCCTTATCAGGCTAATTAAGCCTCCGAGAGGGATAAAGGCCGACTGTGGAAGGTGGTGCGACAAGAGAGAGTAAACTATCTCTCTCTCGTCGCACCACCTTCCGCAGGAAGTCTGTGTTTTAGACCGTTTTTACAGTAATCTGCCATGAGGAGCCTGAGAGAAATGTATCTTGAGCTCACCTGTGACCGTATCATGACTGCCTACTGAAATCAGTTTCTCTTTCTTTTGTTATTCCTTTGTTTATCTTATTTTTTCACTGTTGTTTCTGTCCATTTTCTCAATGTGACTCGTGGCTTCTCTTTGTCTGCTGTTTTGCCTCATTGCCGGTTTGTTTCTTTCTGGTTTTATCGATGTTGTTGTTACCACACACCATCTCACTCTCTCTCTCTTTCTCTTAATCTCTCTCTCCTCCTCCTCTTGCCGGTGGGCACTCCTCTCTTTCGTTCAACGTTAATTTTGTGGTGTTTTTTTATTTGCTTTGTTTTAATTTTCATGTAGGGCAGTAGTTCTGTGAGCGGGAGCCCGGTTCCCTCGACGTCAGGGACCAGCACCCCCCGGCGTGGCCGTCGGCAGCTGCCCCAGATCCCGTCCACACCACGCCCTCATGTCACCTACTCCCCCGCCGTCCGTAAGCCTCCATACGGCTCGCCAGGACAGGGTCGACTACGCTCCCCTTCCCCGCACCACTTCTCCCCGCCAGGTCACGAGCCGCCCTACCACAGCCCGCCCTCCCGTCACGCCTCTCCACATCAGGGCTCGCCCCGGCATGCCTCCCCACGCTCCCCCAGGCACACGTCACCGAGATCCCCACGCCACGGCCGGTGGGGCCCACCACCAGACAGCCTGGAGGGCGAGGGACCGTTCTATGACCGGGACTATGAATACGAGCACCACCACGAGCCACCTGCCTACGAGCAGAATCTGTCACAAGGCAACCCCCACCCTCATTCACACCCGCACCCCCGTTCACCAAGGACAGCTCGTCAGGGGCCTCCCCCCCAACCGCGCCACATGCCTAATGGTTACCGTTCCTCCTCGCTCTCCCCGCACCGCCGCGGCCCCCACCCGGGCCCGAATCGGCCACCGCACGGCTGTGGGCCCCGGAAGGGGTTGCACGAACCCTATAGCGAGACGGACGAGGATGATTGGTGCTAGCGCATAGGGTGACCAGGAGGGGGCGCCACTCATTTTAAGCCAACTTGGATCAAGATGTTTATGCACCACAGCCAGGAGAGAGGGGGTGGAAGGGGACGTGGAATGGAAGGACGTGCACACAGGCACCTCCAAAAAGAACTCCAAATAGATCTCCCCTACTCCCTCTCTCTCTATTTGCCTTCTCCTGCTCTCTGGACTACATTTCCCACAATGCAAGGGAATGTTTTTGGGAGCATATGAGAGAAATGTGTGGTTTAGATGGTCTTGGTTTCAGTGGTTTTGTGTTTGAAAGCTCCGCCCAGACTGAGCAAGACCAGTTGCTTCTTGTTGATGAAAAAAAAAAGCTCCTCTCTCAATCAAAAAAGGAATTTTGCAAATGAAGCCAGAACACCTTTTCCCCCCTCACATCTATGCCTCTGAAGACCCCCAAAAAATGAAAGTAAATCAAAGACTTGGACGAAAAAGCAAGTGCTCTTGTAAACATAAGAGCTCTACCTACTGCAAAACCAGCACCTGCGCTGGCCGATATTGATGAGTTTTATCATCTTTGTTTACTGTTACTGACTCAAAATGGTGAGTGACCTCATCACCCAGGGGAGGGGTTCACTGCTGAAGAGGCGTGGCATATACTAGGACCCAAGAGGAGGCCGATGGGCAGCCCCGCCCACAAATGTCTTCAAACTGCCACTCAGCCCTGACAAGGAGAAGGTGGCAGAAAAGAGCGAAATGGCATAAGAGGGAGGGACAGAAAGACTATTTCCTCTTCAGAATGTCTTCAATTGATTACTTCTTCTTTTTGAACATTTGGAGCTTGGTTGTTCTGTTGCATTTGCTCAGCTTTCTTTGATATTTTTGGACTAAAATCTGATGGAAACTTGCATGAATAGTTTAAAAAATAAAATAAAAAATACATTGATATATATATATATATATATATATATATATATATATATATATATATATATATATATTAGACAAGATTTACTGTGGGAAAGTTGGGATGGGGGGGTTGGGGGGGTTGGGGGGGGGGGAGGGGGGGTGATAGCTGTCTTATTTCCATTAAGTTGGAAGTTCTTTCTCTCATTTTCTCTCTGTTGCTTTCACCATGTCTACCAATCTTTCAATGTGCAGATGGAGTTTATAGATTCTGAAAGACCTTTCTAGATAAAGAAGGTATTTTCTACTTTATATGCATCTGAGGATCCCAGATGATGTCCTGCACTGTTTATTATTACCTTGGATTGCACTAAAAAGTGCTCCGTCAGCCATGGCTGCAAACAGAGAGAGAAACAGGGGGAGAAATTCTCCTTACTATTGTCAATAACAATAGTCATATTAAATGCAACTGATGACGGTGATGCTGATGAAGACAGAGGTGGCCATGTGACTTTGTCGTCTTGTTTTGGGGAGTTTTGTCCGGTGTGGCCATCCTTTACCTGCGTTTATGTTTCTGTTCTGTTTGCCTCTGATCGAAGTCTATAAGGGTGCAGTCCCGCTAGCATCCTGAAGTTTATGTACTTGTGACCTCAGATGAGAATAGTGAACAGTCGGTCGAGTCAGAGCTCATGAATGTTTCAAAAGGGGAAAGTTGGCACTGAAATTCAGGGTTCATCCCATATTAATTATGCGCAGTTTTATAGAGATATCATCCCTAAACTAACCCTGACCGTTTTTAACCGCCTGAATTATAATTTCACAGCTAATGTAGAGCTAATGCAAGTTAGTATTTTGGGTGATGAATGTTGTTGTTTACTCTTTGTTGTTTACGCTCTGTGGTGCTGTTGCGTGGAATTGACTATGGACAAACAATCCCATGTACACTTATAGTCGCCAGAGGGCGCTATTACAGTTGCTGAATGGTCCCACAAGGCGACATAGCCCATTATGGGGCATTTTTGATGTGAAATTTAGGTAATGCATCTTTGACCAAGTAACTGGGAATGATTCTTCCACCCTGCCTTCCTGTTTCCTGCCATGGGCAGCTTGTATGTCTTTGGCTGCCTGCTCAATCTAAGACACCCCTTGCCCCCTTCTGCTCAGGATACAACAAATCAGCCCAGAAACAGATATATATATATATATATATGTATATCTCACAGGGGTGTGGCCTACTGTCATTGAACCTGTCCAGCTGACTCACTCTCATTTCAAAACATATGCCATTACAATAGGTTTCAATTACAAGAAACCGAGCAGATTTTACCGAAAATTCAATTGATATTCAACATAGAAATGGCCGTACTGCAGCTGCAAAGAGAGAGGATGAGCATATATATATTTCATATTTGTGTCTTGGGACACAAGCAGCTCAGAATAGTTCCATTCTGTCCCAGAGTCAGATAAAATTCCCAGCACATGGGATGTCCTCATCCCATTTTGTTCCCTTGCCAACCCATATCCAAGACTTTTAGGGAGGAAACCACTTTTTTCTAGGTGTTTGTTGAAATTTGGCCCCTATTTACCCTCCTCTTGATTCCCATGGGTCCAGATGAACCTGCAGAGCCACAGTGCCTTCTGTTCTAGTGTTGCACACTAACCCGTCCCCTGCCTCTCTTCCCCTCTCCCTCTCTCTTTCTCAATGTGATGGACTAAGTCACACTACGCCTTAACAAGTCCCCATGTCTGCGCTGTCTACTGGGCTTTTTAAAGACAGGGAGGCACGGTTACACGATGGGGGAAGATCCCAGTTACTCTGAGAGTAATGAAGGGAAATGACAACCAGGGTTGTCAGGGTGTCTGTCACTCCTAGCAATGCTTCTTCAAGTGGATGGCAGCCGTTTTTGATTTGTCTCACCCCGCTTGTTGCATCGAATATCGATGGGATCGTTCTACTTTCTCAGGTCTTTTGCAAAAGGACAGGAAGGCTCATTTTTGTCAGGCATGAATGTTAGTTAGACCTTTTGCATGGTTAATATTAGCCCCAGTTTGTTTACGAAAAACACTTGAAATGACACTGAAATGCAGCATAGATGCTCCCATTTTGGCTCAAGACATATTAATAAGATTGGCGTTTTTATAAGAGTGGTGCACCATTCTTTGGCTCTGCTTGTTCATCGGTTTGGTTCTGACCCTCTTTTGCTCTCAGCATCAATGCCTTTTTGCTTTATTTTCACTCATATCGTTTCTGTTTGCAACAATCTTTTACAAGTGAACCATCACTGATACACAACTTACACTGGAGCATGTCTTTTGTTTCGTAATGTCCTAGTGGATCGATCTGTATCTCTACTTTGCTTTCTGTTTTACTCTAAATAAGGGCTTTCCTACAATGGTTGAGTGCTGCCAAAACAAGTCACCCTCTAAGTAGCTACACCACTTCATGTGGTGTCCCTTTGTACAGAACAGAACTACACATGTGTGCATGCTAATGTGTGGGGTGAACTGGTGAAGTGGGTGGGGGGTGATGGGTAATGTAGTTTTATTTTTCCTGTATGTATGAGAGTGAGAACCACAGCTGTGGCCGGCACAGGCATTGTGCATGCCAAGAAAAATGTCATTTAAATATCTTTTACCAATTGTGCACCTTCAGTAATTTAGCACTGGGTTTGCCAATCCATCTCTGCACAGCATTTACCATGGCATATTTCATCCTTCACATGGAGCCATTGACATTTTTCCCATGCAACGGAAGATCAGATAGGATAGGCCCATCTGTGCGACAGCGAGACGGTCCTCTGTGAGTGTGTCCGCATGTGTCTGATTTGAAGGCAAGTTGTTTTTTAGTGCCTTACAATGTTTTCCCATCACCGTAATACGACCTTAGATACGAAGCCTTGGCAGAAGCGAAGAGGGTCACTTGTCTAAACATCACCATCACGTTTGAACTTCAGTCTAACTCATCTCTATTTGACTTGTTTAGGTCATCAGTGCTTGTTTTGTCATAACTCTCTTTCTCGTCTGTAACTCTTGTATATATCATTTATAAACTTCCTGCAACAGTCTGTGTCCCTCATCTTTCTTCTGCATTGCCATGTTTCTGTTTCTATTTCTCACTTCAAGTCTTGCATGTTATGAGTTGTCCATTCAAACACATTGCTGTCTCAGATATATTCTAGCATAGATTATTCTTATATAAAAAATAAGATCACGTCCACACTTGACTTCGCTACGTTTATGCCACTTATTCACCCTAGAATGATGTTTTCCTGCATTTTCAATGGAAAACGATGACGTTAGTTATCAAACTAACGTCATCGTGTGGACGTGGTCTCAAACTCGTATGACTTTCTTTCTTATACAGGACACAAATGACGATATGTTGAAGCATGTACAGTGTGAGGTGTTTTTGTCCATACAATGTAAGTGAATGGGGTCCAAAACCTTGAAGATCAGAAACAATCGCAACCCAGTAAAAATATTAATAAGATCACATAGCCATGTGTTATATATCTTTGGAAAGGTCTTGATTAGCAAAATACATCGAGGAAATTAGTTTCACTCAGAGACCAAACTACAGTGAGCATTAGCGTGAGAAATCCAGATGTATAATAAACAGATAAACCAAATTTTTGTCACATTTTGGATTATTACTTCATGAACAATATACATGATATAACAATTTGCATGTCACAACTTACAGTAGACAACTCTGAATCAAACAAGCCCACACTCAACGTTATATGATGTGTAGATCCGGAAATATTCCTCAAGGAGTGTCATGAAAAGCTATGGTGGCTAATCGCTAATGTGTCAGATCGTCCTCATTGGCTGTATAGAGACATGTTCAAATAAAATGATACATTATAAATTGTAAATCTATCATTGTCTCATGTGTGTCAAACATGTTGTGTGATCCAAACATCATCTGCAGCCTGAAACTGAACTTTTAATCAGATTTTAGGAGTGAACGCACTTAACTGCAAAGACAGCTATAGGATGCTCCCTTGCTCCCTATTTAGTGCATGACTTAACCTCATGCACTAAAGATGTCGAAATTTACAGTAATTAATAGGCAAATTTATTTTTAAATACATAGTACATTTTTCTCAGTTTCTCACTCGAAACTGATCGAATCGCTTCAGAAGACATAAAGTTGTATGGATTATTCATGCTGCCTTTTTGGAGCTTAAAAGTTTTGGACCCCATTGACTTGCATTGTATGGACAATATATATATATATATATATGTGTATCTTTGTGTTTTGCAGCATAGAGAAAGTCACACAAGTTCGAGACGGCATGAGGGTGGATAAATTATTAGAGAATAATTATTTTTGGGTGAACTATATGTTCTGTAATGACAAAATAAATACCATTAATTAAAACATGAACCATGCTTGTTACACGTTTGATTGCACCAGGTGACAGAAAAGAAGGTAATCGCTCTATTAAAGGTGCAGTATGTAAGATTCACACCTGTGGCCGTTCAGTGAACTGCGGCCTGTTGCTCGCACTCGTGCACACACTCCATAGTGACACCTGTGGCCGTTCAGTGAACTGCGGCCTGTTGCTCGCGCTCGTGCACACACTCCATAGTGACACCTGTGGCAGTTCAGTGAACTGCAGCCTGTTGCTCGCGCTCGTGCACACACTCCATAGTGACACCTGTGGCCGTTCAGTGAACTGCAGCCTATTGCTCGCGCTCGTGCACACACTCCATAATGACACCTGTGGCCGTTCAGTGAACTGCAGCCTGTTGCTCGCGCTCGTGCACACACTCCATAGTGACACCTGTGGCCGTTCAGTGAACTGCAGCCTATTCTCGTGCTCGTGCACACACTCCATAGTGACAGCTGTGGCTCGCGATCGTGCACACACTCCATAGTGACACCTGTGGCAGTTCAGTGAACTGCAGCCTGTTGCTCGCGCTCGTGCACACACTCCATAGTGACACCTGTGGCCGTTCAGTGAACTGCGGCTGTTGCTCGTGCTCGTGCACACACTCCATAGTGACACCTGTGGCCGTTCAGTGAACTGCAGCCTATTGCTCGCGCTCGTGCACACACTCCATAGTGACACCTGTGGCCGTTCAGTGAACTGCGGCCTGTTGCTCGCGCTCGTGCACACACTCCATAGTGACACCTGTGGCCGTTCAGTGAACTGCGGCCTGTTGCTCGCGCTCGTGCACACACTCCATAGTGACACCTGTGGCCGTTCAGTGAACTGCAGCTGTTGCTCGCGCTCGTGCACACACTCCATAGTGACACTTGTGGCCGTTCAGTGAACTGCAGCCTGTTGCTCGTGCTCGTGCACACACTCCATAGTGACACCTGTGGCCGTTCAGTGAACTGCAGCCTGTTGCTCGCGCTCGTGCACACACTCCATAGTGACACCTGTGGCCGTTCAGTGAACTGCGGCCTATTGCTCGCGCTGGTGCACACATTCCATAGTGACACCTGTGGCCGTTCAGTGAACTGCAGCCTGTTGCTCGCGCTCGTGCACACACTCCATAGTGACACCTGTGGCCGTTCAGTGAACTGCAGCTGTTGCTCGTGCTCGTGCACACACTCCATAGTGAAGCAAGGTAGCTTGCAATTCGTCAGCGTTAGCAGGCAAGATCAAGTTAGCTAAAATGACACCGATCAATCCTTATGACACTATATTTCACATGCTTTGCAGTTATGTAAGTTTACCTGTCCAATAAGAAGAATGCCAATTCAGGGTCAGTTTTGATCCCCAAAAATTAACGAAGGTCCCTCCAGGAATCAAATGCCCTGCCGATGTTCACTCTAGTTTTCGCTCGACCACGATCACGTTCCCGCTTAACCAGACAAGATTCAGTAGATACATTTATTAAATTAATTTGGCTGACTCAGAGTTTGTGTTGGAGTCGGTGTTGTGCTGGGACGTTTGCTGGATTGCATCTATAAAATAACGTTACCTAGTGTTGCAGTTTGTTGTCGCTGTTGAATAGCGGAAGAGAAGCACCGAGGCTCTCGGGAGCGCACATAAACGTCACATCCTTTGGATTTTCCCGGCAAAACCAATTAAAATCAGTCTACAAGCTTTAATAGGCAACCTAGGAAGTCCGGGAAGGGCTCATTTTTTAAGTTGCGCTACAAGCCGTTCACACATTTGCAAAAAAAGGGGGAAATTACATGAAAAATGTTACATACTGCAGCTTTAAGAGAACATGTAGCAGGGGACGAGTGACATTCTGAGAAGAAATAAGGAGAAATGAGTATCACGTGAATAATTCCCTTCCCTCAGTGGCTCTATGAACGAAAGTGGATCACGAGACAGGAAGTGTCAGCAGTAGCGTATGTGTCAGGGGAAATGAGTGTGTGAAGGTGTGAGTGGAGGGCTCTGTCACCATGACACCCACAAACCCATCTCATCGGCATCCCATAATCACCCTTCCACGGTTTCATCCATACACAATTGACCTGAACCATTTAGAAGCATAGAGGAAGTTTCATGAGACAAAAAATGCCCACGATTAAGAGAGGTATTTAATTGCTGATTTGCATGTGCAATGTGCATGCCACTACGTGGGTTAACAAGTCAACTTCAGGAATTATAAAATATAAAAAGAATATAAAGAAAAAGAGTATATATGTAAAAACTAAATATATAAATATAGATAGATGTTTTTATGAGCAATGTGTTCATGTTTCTTCTATTTTTAAAAAAGAGAAAAGGCCAAAAAAAAAAGAGCACCAAGAGGAAAAAAATATAAATATAAATATATATATAAAAGCATGACATAATTGATGATGAAGTTCTAGAATGTTTGTTTGTTTCTATGGCCAACTGTTCTCTGAGAATTGTGGGTAAGCTGAGCACACAACATGCTGTGGAAATGTATTACAGAATAAAAAAATAAAAAAACAAAAAGGTGAAACGGTATCCAGTAACTCTGAGTATGAAGGATTGCACATCCATCTAATTTAAGAAGAAACCCCAAACCCTTTTGCTGATGTTGAGCTGTGAAAGAGGCTGCCTGAACCTGGTGATGTTATACATTTATTCTGGCTATGAAAATAAATTCCTCTCTCCCATCTCTCTCTATCTCTCTGCTATTTCTAACAGTGCATTTTGTAATTCCGTACAGAATTGTTCCTAAAGACCCTGAATAAAAACCAGAGAGAATGCATTCTAACTGCGCATTTACAATCTCTTGTTTTCAGATTCATGACTGGAGTTTGTGTGAATGTGTCCAGAAACAAAAGTGCTCATGTCTGATGCTTCATATGGGGGAAATGACACCACACATTGACAGTTATTCCGAATGATTAAGGATATGATGGGTGCATGTTAAAGCGAGGGGGGATTGGCGGAATTAAATTAATTGGTAATCGGTTAATCTAGGTATGTTTATATGCTTATAATATAGCGGCCTAATATTTGTAGCCCAGTTCTTTGTAGCTTTGGTGCTGCTGGCTGAAGTTTTCAGACGGTCCCTTACCACATCCTCCACAGTTTTAGCACAATGTGAGGATTTTTTAGACGGTCCCTTACCCACCGTAGGCACAATTTCCAATGAATAACAATGTTAAATTAATGACGCCACAGGACCATCTTAAATACAGGACAAATCGCATCCCAACACATTATTACATTTTTTTTATTTAGTTTTCATCCCCTTTTCTCTCAATTTGGAATGCCCAATTCACACTACTTAGAAACACACACATATATATATATATATATATATATATATATATATATATATATATATATATATATATATATATATATATTTGAACTACAATAGCATATTGTCAAGGAGTATAATAATTGGCCATCAACTATTTTGGGTACATTATTATGGTATTTTTATGATTATAACTATGTTCAAAATATATATTTGAGGTTAACCTGATTAAGACAATTGCATGTGGTTGGATAGGTAAGGCCTACCAGTGAAATTATGAGTCAAAATGGGGAAATTTTCAACTATTTTACCATATAGGGTCAACAATTTGGTAACATAGTTGATGTGGCACTAAGTTGCCCTCCGATGTCTACTGATGATAATTAATTTTTATATTCCATAAATCAGTTCTTTGTCTTAATTTAAGCCTGTATGTGTCAGAGGACGCTGAATGTGTGTGTGCCCTTGTGCATGTTTGTGCGCCCTCCTGCATGTGTGTGCACTCGTGCATCTGTGTGCCATCGTGCATGTTTGTGTACACCCTTGTGCATGTGTGTGCACCCTCTCGCATCTGTGTCCACCCTCGTGCATGTTTGTGTGCCCTCGTGTATGTTTGTGTGCGTGCGCCCTCGTGCGTGCGTGTGCGCCCTCGTGCATATTAGTGTGCCCTCGTGCATGTGCGTGTGTCCTCTTGCATGTGTTTGCCCTCGTGCATGTGTGTGCACCTTCGTGCATATTAGTGTGCCCTCGTGCATGTGTGTGCACCTTCGTGCATATTAGTGTGCCCTCATGCATGTGTGTGCACCCTCGTGCATGTGTGTGCACCCTCATGCATGTGTGTGCACCCTCGTGCATGTGTGTGCCCTAATGCATTTGTTCACGCCCTCGTGCATGTGTGTGTGTGTGCATGTGCCCTCATACGTGTGTGTGTGCACCCTCATGCATGTGTGTGCACCCTCGTGCATGTGTGTGTGTGTGCATGTGCCCTCATACGTGTGTGTGTGCCCTCGTGCATGTGTGTGCCCTAATGCATTTGTTCACGCCCTCGTGCATGTGTGTGTGTGTGCAGGTGCCCTCATACGTGTGTGTGTGCCCTCGTGCATGTGTGTGCATGTGTGTGCACCCTCATGCATGTGTGTGCACCCTCGTGCATGTGTGTGCACCCTCGTGCATGTGTGTGCACCCTCATGCATGTGTGTGCGCGCATGCATGTGAATCATGATGATTAGGGATTAAGGGACATTTATTGATTTTACTAAATTAAATAGATATTGCTCCTTTTCAAGTTAAAACAGAGTTTTTCTGATGCAAATGGTGTCATTGTATTATGTGAAAAAAGCACGATATTGCTTTGCCAACTATGTTACTTTCACTACTTTTCAAGTAGTAGATGTGAAACACTGAAGAAATATATTAACTAAACCAATAGTTTGTTTTTGTACATTTTTGTTGACATGAAATGTATGCCCAATTATAGGATGAGCCATGTATATAAATTGCTTCAGATTATAAATTGCAGGACCTTTCAGATAATGGAAAAAACAGCAAATTATATTCCCAAAAATATGGTAACCATCTGTGGAGTAACAATATATTGTTAGAGTGGAAAATGCAATCTTCAAATTGCACTTAGTTGTCACTGATTAGGCAAATGTGATTACCACAAGGGAAGGTAAAAACTATGAAGTGATTTGGCCGATAAGAAACAACATACCGTAAAAACGTCCTCTGTACGTTAACATTAGTGACTAGCCTAGAACAAAAATCCCTTTCCACACAAGAGTACAGAAAAGAGTCAATTGTTTTCTTTTTCAAGAAAGAGTTAGTGGAAGGAGTTGTTTGACCTTCAGAAAGTGTTTGTCTACCTCAAAAGATCAAACTAAATATCATATGAGCTGTTTTATTGTCCCTTTATTTGAAGTTTGAGGTTATAATACTGTTGTATGATTTTAAAGGAATATTCCGTGTTCAATACAAGTTCAGTTTAATCTGCAGCATTTGTGGCGTAATGTTGATTACCACAAAAATGAATTTCGACTCGTCTCTCCTTTTCTTTAAAAAAAGTGTTCTAGTGAGGCACCTGCATTCAAGGGCGTAGCCATGATATTACTTTTGGGTGGGCCTCAAACAGTTCTTTCACACTTCAAGTAATCAGAATGAATTTACTATTTTATAAAGATATATTTGAAGTTAAAGATTAATCTCTAATATTCTGGCTCTAATTTGGGTGAGCCCAGGCCCACCCTTGGCGACGCCACAGCTTCCAATGGAAGTCAATGGGGCCAATTGGTAAACGTTACAATACTCACTGTTACTCATTAAATACTCAAAAGTATAGCCACAAGATGTAAACAAATGAGTGTTAACATGATTATCTTTCCTGTGTAAAGTTATAGCCAATTTTACAACTTTGTTGCCATGACAATGTAAATAAACCCTGAAATGACCCTAAAATAATGATTTAAACAACTTTACATCTCAAGTAATACTCAAAAGAATTAATGCAACCTTGACTAAATGTTTTACCACAAGTGTGATGAAATGTAAGAGGTTTTAGAGGTTTTTAACAATAATGGGTAACACTTTACAATAAGTTTCCATTTGTTAACATTAGGGGAAAAGGTATCCCAAAAATGTTCCTATTCCCTGAAAGATGTCACTGTAACAATGTCTCATTTATTATTAGATTCTGGGTTTTTTTGTGTTTTTTTTCTCCCCAATTTGGCATGACCAATTCCTAATGCGCTCTAAGGCTTCGTGGTGGTGTAGTGGCTCGCCTTAATCCGGGTGGCAGAGGACGAATCTCAGTTGCCTCTGCGTTACCGCGGAGACATATCGCTTGTGGAGGCTTCACGCTGTTCTCCACGGCATCCACGCACAACTCACCACACGCCCCACCGAGAGCGAGAACCACAATATAGCGACCACGAGGAGGTTACCCCATGTGACTCTACCCTCCCTAGCAACAGGGCCTATTTGGTTGCTTAGGAGACCTGGCTGGAGTCACTCAGCACGCCCTGGATTCAAACTCACGTCTCCAGATTTGGTAGTCAGCATCTTTACTCGCTTAGCTACCCAGGCCCCCCAGCACTAAATTCTGTAAACAGCCAACAAAAACACAGACAATGACACTTTCTGCCTGTCAATCATTTTGCACGTTCTCATAGTGTTACTCGAATTATTGAGGCTTAATGCCATATGCCATAAATGCCCTATGGACTCCACCCATCGTCTACTCAAGCCAATCAGATAACGGCCACATTACTCTGACCAATCGTAGCAAGTTCTGACTTCAACCAATCACGCTCTGTTGTACTATCAGGGTGGGACCAGAGTCACACAGCTCTCATGAGCATGGAATCAAGCACTTGCAGATAAACTCCAAGGTCGCAAACTTTTAAAGAAACAGACACCATCAGAGGAATACTGTGACTTAAGGTTTGTATCATGTGGAGTGTCTTGTTAAATGTAGACGGCTGAAAATTGCCCATTTATAGAGTGTCCTGATCATTAGCTTTATAGCTAACCCGGCTGACCGTATGAGTCTGCGTTTTTAATTTTAACCAAGTGACTGAAATATGTCGTCAAAATCTTTACTCTTAATGTTACATGGCAGATCTAAACAGACACACGACCAGACACCACAAAAGATCAGCAGTACAGGTGTCTTTATAAAACACGAATCATATTAAATGATCTTTGGAGCACAAACCATAAATGAATATGCTATTTTACACAGTGTACAACACTTTGGTTTCACATTATGTTCATGTATTTAATAAAACCAGTTGTAAGGTAAAAGTGCATTTGAGCACTTCTGTGTGCATGTTTTAGGAGGTACTATTACGGGGTCCCTTTCTAAAATACGGCATCGTGTTCTGACCGTGATAATTGACTCATTGGTTATTGCCATCATCATCAGATGTTTCCCCAGTGTACTGCACATCACCTCGTCCCACCTGCTCCAAAACTCAGTGGGTCCAGCTCCAACACAGGACACCATTTAAAATGTCTAATATGAGATTTTTTGATTTTTTTTTATGTCAGATTTATTTTAAGTTACAATGTCATGTCTTCAAATGAAAGTGCAATACAACATTTAAATAAACCGTAACTTTGTCTTTGGGTTGTCATGCATGTAACTACAAAAGACAATACACTTGAGTACATACACAAACACTGCAATTAAACATTACAACTGGAGTGCTTGCATTTTGCTCGAGTTTGTTGTACATGAACATCCTCTTTGCAACATCTTGGTGTGGTGTCAGTTGTCTGGGACGGATACTCCTAGTCAGGGTAAGAGCATTCTGCACAAATGATTGGAAAAACAAGTGCATTACTGTATAGAATAGAACATGTTACACAAACAAGTACCACCATAGAACAAAAGTCCCGCAACTGTTTCCATCTTTTTGTGAGGTGGAGCAGAGAGCACCAGTTCTCCAGTATCCTCACAACTCATTATTATTATTATTATTATTATTATTGTTGTTGTTGTTGTCCTGTATCTCACAGCCCATATTCTTCCTGAGTAAATAAGTGAAACACACATTGTTTTACATGAATGCTGGACAGAGTTGTGTTTCTGAGTTAAAAAATATATTTGTGGGGGGTCTGGATAGATCAGTGAGTATTGACGATGACTATAATCACTGGAGTCGCGAGATCTAATCCAGGGCCTGCTGAGTGACTCCAGTCAGGTCTCCTAAGCAACCAAATTGGCCCGGTTGATAGGGAGGGTAGAGTCACATGGGGTCACCTCCTCGTGGTCGCTATAATGTGGTTCCTGCACGTGGTGAGTTGTGTGTGGATGCTGCAGAGAATAGCGTGAAGCCTCCACACGTGCTACGTTTCCACGGTGATAAGATGCTACGTCAAGCCACGTGACAAGTTGCACGGATTGAGCGCTTTGGGAACGGGGCATTCCAAATTGGAGAGAATAGGGGAGAAAATTTTTAAAAATGTGGTTGTAAAGAGTAGCACCTCTAGTTTCGTTTGATATGCTGCTTTAAATACTTCGGGGGGGTTTACACTGTGGCACGCTGATAAACATGAAGTACTCGGATGAGTGCTGTGGAGTGGTTCCAAAATCATCTTCATTATTTTGAACAACTTTTCACAAATCTTTTGGTCATTTTGCTTCATTTTAATCTAAATTTTGTTATATTATTTTTTGTTCACACTGTACAATAAGGTGCTATTAATTTATTTACTGTGCAATTATCACATTGAGAATAAATGAGTTCATGCAAAAGCTGGGAAATGTGGCTTTCAGAGGCTTTATATGGAGTTAGGATGTAAATAAGGTGCATTTCAAACTGTTCTGAGACCAGTGCAGACAGACAGCACACTGGAGGTTAAGTCATGCACTAAATAGGGAGCAAGGGAGCATCCTATAGCTCTCCTATAACTGTTCTGAGACCAGTGCAGACAGACAGCACACTGGAGGTTAAGTCATGCACTAAATAGGGAGCAAGGGAGCATCCTATAGCTCTCTATAACTGTTCTGAGACCAGTGCAGACAGACAGCACACTGGAGGTTAAGTCATGCACTAAATAGGAGCAAGCGAGCATCCTATAGCTCTCCTATAACTGTTCTGAGACCAGTGCAGACAGACAGCACACTGGAGGTTAAGTCATGCACTAAATAGGGAGCAAGGGAGCATCCTATAGCTCTCCTATAACTGTTCTGAGACCAGTGCAGACAGACAGCACACTGCAGGTCAAGTCATGCACAAAATAGGGAGCAAGGGAGCATCCTATAACTCTCCTATAACTGTTCTGAGACCAGTGCAGACAGACAGCACACTGGAGGTTAAGTCATGCACTAAATAGGGAGCAAGGGAGCATCCTATAACTCTCCTATAACTGTTCTGAGACCAGTGCAGACAGACAGCACACTGCAGGTCAAGTCATGCACAAAATAGGGAGCAAGGGAGCATCCTATAGCTCTCCTATAACTGTTCTGAGCACAGTGCAGACAGACAGCACACTGGAAGTTAAGTCATGCACTAAATAGGGAGCAAGGGAGCATCCTATAACTCTCCTATAACTGTTCTGAGACCAGTGCAGACAGACAGCACACTGGAGGTTAAGTCATGTACTAAATAGGGAGCAAGGGAGCATCCCATAACTCTCCTATAACTGTTCTGAGACCAGTGCAGACAGACAGCACACTGGAGGTTAAGTCATGTACTAAATAGGGAGCAAGGGAGCATCCTATAACTCTCCTATAACTGTTCTGAGACCAGTGCAGACAGACAGCACACTGCAGGTCAAGTCATGCACAAAATAGGGAGCAAGGGAGCATCCTATAACTCTCCTATAACTGTTCTGAGACCAGTGCAGACAGACAGCACACTGGAGGTTAAGTCATGCACTAAATAGGGAGCAAGGGAGCATCCTATAACTCTCCTATAACTGTTCTGAGACCAGTGCAGACAGACAGCACACTGGAGGTTAAGTCATGCACTAAATAGGGAGCAAGGGAGCATCCTATAGCTCTCTATAACTGTTCTGAGACCAGTGCAGACAGACAGCACACTGGAGGTTAAGTCATGCACTAAATAGGGAGCAAGCGAGCATCCTATAGCTCTCCTATAACTGTTCTGAGACCAGTGCAGACAGACAGCACACTGGAGGTTAAGTCATGCACTAAATAGGGAGCAAGGGAGCATCCTATAACTCTCCTATAACTGTTCTGAGACCAGTGCAGACAGACAGCACACTGGAGGTTAAGTCATGCACTAAATAGGGAGCAAGGGAGCATCCTATAACTCTCCTATAACTGTTCTGAGACCAGTGCAGACAGACAGCACACTGCAGGTCAAGTCATGCACAAAATAGGGAGCAAGGGAGCATCCTATAACTCTCCTATAACTGTTCTGAGACCAGTGCAGACAGACAGCACACTGCAGGTCAAGTCATGCACAAAATAGGGAGCAAGGGAGCATCCTATAACTCTCCTATAACTGTTCTGAGACCAGTGCAGACAGACAGCACACTGGAGGTCAAGTCATGCACTAAATAGGGAGCAAGGGAGCATCCTATAGCTCTCCTATAACTGTTCTGAGACCAGTGCAGACAGACAGCACACTGCAGGTCAAGTCATGCACAAAATAGGGAGCAAGGGAGCATCCTATAACTCTCCTATAACTGTTCTGAGACCAGTGCAGACAGACAGCACACTGGAGGTTAAGTCATGCACTAAATAGGGAGCAAGGGAGCATCCTATAACTCTCCTATAACTGTTCTGAGACCAGTGCAGACAGACAGCACACTGCAGGTCAAGTCATGCACAAAATAGGGAGCAAGGGAGCATCCTATAACTCTCCTATAACTGTTCTGAGACCAGTGCAGACAGACAGCACACTGCAGGTCAAGTCATGCACAAAATAGGGAGCAAGGGAACATCCTATAGCTCTCCTATAACTGTTCTGAGCACAGTGCAGACAGACAGCACACTGGAAGTTAAGTCATGCACTAAATAGGGAGCAAGGGAGCATCCTATAACTCTCCTATAACTGTTCTGAGACCAGTGCAGACAGACAGCACACTGGAGGTTAAGTCATGCACTAAATAGGGAGCAAGGGAGCATCCTATAACTCTCCTATAACTGTTCTGAGACCAGTGCAGACAGACAGCACACTGCAGGTCAAGTCATGCACAAAATAGGGAGCAAGGGAGCATCCTATAACTCTCCTATAACTGTTCTGAGACCAGTGCAGACAGACAGCACACTGCAGGTCAAGTCATGCACAAAATAGGGAGCAAGGGAGCATCCTATAACTCTCCTATAACTGTTCTGAGACCAGTGCAGACAGACAGCACACTGCAGGTCAAGTCATGCACAAAATAGGGAGCAAGGGAGCATCCTATAACTCTCCTATAACTGTTCTGAGACCAGTGCAGACAGACAGCACACTGCAGGTCAAGTCATGCACAAAATAGGGAGCAAGGGAGCATCCTATAACTCTCCTATAACTGTTCTGAGACCAGTGCAGACAGACAGCACACTGGAGGTCAAGTCATGCACTAAATAGGGAGCAAGGGAGCATCCTATAGCTCTCCTATAACTGTTCTGAGACTAGTGCAGACAGACAGCACACTGCAGGTCAAGTCATGCACTAAATAGGGAGCAAGGGAGCATCCTATAGCTCTCCTATAACTGTTCTGAGCACAGTGCAGACAGACAGCACACTGGAGGTTAAGTCATGCACTAAATAGGGAGCAAGGGAGCATCCTATAACTCTCCTATAACTGTTCTGAGACCAGTGCAGACAGACAGCACACTGGAGGTTAAGTCATGCACTAAATAGGGAGCAAGGGAGCATCCTATAACTCTCCTATAACTGTTCTGAGACCAGTGCAGACAGACAGCACACTGCAGGTCAAGTCATGCACAAAATAGGGAGCAAGGGAGCATCCTATAACTCTCCTATAACTGTTCTGAGCACAGTGCAGACAGACAGCACACTGGAAGTTAAGTCATGCACTAAATAGGGAGCAAGGGAGCATCCTATAGCTCTCTATGCAGTTAAGTGCGTTCACTCCTACAATCAGATCAATAGTTCAGTTTCAGGCTGCAGAAGAGGTTTGGATCCCTCAACATGATTAACACACATGGGACAATGATCATCAGTACATAGATTCACAATTTATAATTGGTCATTTTATTTGAACATGGTTGGCTGTGATTGGATGATGCTGGTCATTACTTTAAATCAGAATTATGCATTCATCTTTCTAGAAAACCAGCTGTAATGTCTGTAACGCCTCAGAAACATGAATAATAAACACTCCTGGAAACATCATAAACATTTGAATGACTTTCTACAACTTAGGTCAACTTAGTGGAACCTTATTGTAAAGTGATACTGAGGTAAAACAATTCCCAGCTGATATCACTGGAATTGCTCACAACCTGAAAATAGGTTGCCACCAGGTTTTAAGCCTAAAGTGTACTTCGGTTTTGACCGAACACTTAGCGCCTGCATACAGTCTAAAGCTCAGCCTTTTAAAGTACACCATTTGATTGCGGATGGGGCACGCATGCACGCTACGACTGCTATGAGACACTGGACTATTTATTGAGTTATACAAATGCAGGTATCTCCGTGTTCTTGACATACACATCCACTGTTATTGTTTCCACAGTCATCTCCTGTTGTTTATCATCGATTATGTCTTCTTCTAGCGCTTCTTCGTGAAAGCAATGGCTCAATTGTGAGTGTTGCCACCTTGCGGACCCCCTAATTAGTGCAAATCGTTCCAGGCGCATACTAGAACAAATCTGGCAACACACGTTTAGTGCTTGAACACATCAAGAGTACCCGAAGTATACTTTAGGCTTTAGTGTTCGACCACCAATCAAAAGTTATATAAACATGCACTCCCTTTATAGCTCACATTTCTATTCTCACGTTACTGTAACATTAGTCACCGTAAGGCCTCACGCCTATATGAAGATGTCATTAAAAGTCATGTCCTGAACCCTGCAGGCCCCAGTTTCACTCTCCTGACTAAATTATTTCACATTGTGCTCAACGGATGTCAGATTCGAATGCAGTAATGCTGCTTCTACAACCCTCAACCAGTTCAACTAGGACTTCAAGCTTGACAATAACATAGTCTGACAGTGGCCACTAGTCAATGTGTTTGAGCGTGTTCAAGGGAAAGGAGAATTTCGTGATTCATGGACATGTTCGGGCAGGTTTTGCTGACTAATCAAGGGAAATCACACCGTTTACAGCTTATGGCTTTCTCACCGCCCACATCGAGAGGATGAACTGTGTACGATAAATATTATAAATCATGATAAATGGCTACGAGTGAGCTAATGTCACACATTACTGATGGGGGGGTACCCCAAGCCCCTCCCCCAAATCAATGTGTGTTAACGTGATTTTAGTGAGATCAAATTGCTTACTAACCGCATCTGTGGAAAGTTATAGCCAATTTTACACATCCAACTTTGTTTACATGATGACTTATCGCCATAAAAAACTATTTAAACAACTTTACAGTTACATTATAAGCTTCACATTTGAAGGCTGTGGCTCCGGCTGTGGCTCCGGCTGTGGCTCGGCTGTGGCTCGGCTGTGGCTCGGCTGTGGCTCGGCTGTGGCTCGGCTGTGGCTCGGCTGTGGCTCGGCTGTGGCTCGGCTGTGGCTCGGCTGTGGCTCGGCTGTGGCTCGGCTGTGGCTCGGCTGTGGCTCAGGTGGTAAAGCGGTAGAGCGGGTCGGCCACTAATCGCAGGGTTGGTGGTTTGATTCCTGGCCCACGCGACTCCACATGCTGAAGTGTCCTTGGGCAAGACATTGAACCCCAAGTCGCTCCCAATGGCAGGCTAGCACCTTGCATCCACACGCAAACATCCACAGCTCGTTCCAACTCTTATTTCTGTGGATAGCAATGTTGTCAAAATCTCATCAGCACAACAGAATCATTTTGAATATTTGTACGTTTATTGCAACCAAAGACAGAACTCTGAACACAGCTTATGGGTCGTCAGATAGGTGTTTGTCTCTTACAGTAGTTCATACACCATTATATGTGTTTTATTTGAGGCTGTAAACTTCATATGCGACTGAAAGCTCTTTGCACAAAGTTCAATTTGGTTGAGTCAGCATCTGATATCAGATCAGAGTCATCCATCTCTGACTCATCTGAACAGTGAAGCAGCTCCGGTGATTCATCAGCGGTTTGGATAAAACTGGATCTGGATCTTCATTCCTGCGGGCCTCTTAGTGAGCTCTCCTCGCTCTTCTGGCGAGCTGTGGCACACAGGTGTTAAACTCCGTCAAGACTGCATTAACTGGTCAGTTCAGAACCAGTTTGTCCAGGAAATTCCCAACAAGGGAGATGATTCTCAGGACTATCCAAAGTCTTTTTTTCCCTCAATATGCACCGATGGCCCAATTTGTGGGGAACGCTGTCAGTGTTTCATCTTGTCGAAAGCTGTTTCCATTAGTCGTCCTTAAGACCTCGTCGTCCGTGTCCATTCTCGCCTTCTTCAGAGGCAGAAAGTCCGGCTCGACGGCCATCTTACCGCGGCGCTTCCTGGAGTGCCGTTCACAGTTATGTGCGACTCGGTTCTCTTCGTCCTCCTCTAGTTTCTCTTTAGGTTCTTGAGGTTTAACCGAGATCTCTTTAGGAGTCATTACAGAGTCGCTGACTGTGGCTTGGTCTTCACTAGTGTCCATGGGCTCCTCCGTGGCCGCTTCCGAGATGCACGGAACGACCTGCTCGTCCCACTCCGTGTCTTTGAGCCGCACGGCGGTGTTGTAGATGTCCCGGGTGGCTCTCATGGTCATGAAGAGCAGAAGACTCCGGTGAAGTCTCAAACCCCCACGCTGGATCCTCAATGAATACAGTTTACTAACAGAAAGAGTCATAATTCTCTTGGCCTCAGCGTCCATTCTTCGAGTATTCTCAATGCACTAGAATATTTCAGTTCTTTTGCCTTTTATTTACGTCAAGACTTGCTCTTCTCAGTGGTTTGTTAAACTTGAACTTTTCTCCTCTCAGGGCGGTGTTTTATGTGAGCTCTGGTGACGTCATGAGTTTCATTCCCCTGAGTGTATAAACACGCCCCTCCCACCTTGTCAAATCTTACATCTTACTGTAATGTCACAGTGCAACTCAAGTAAAGTGGGAGAGTTTTTGTGTGAATGTGTGTGTGTGTGTGTGTCTGTTTGTGTGTATGTTTGAATGTGTGTGTGTGTGTGTGTGTGTGTGTGTGTGTGTGTGTGTGTGTGTGTGTGTAGAAAGAGAGAGAGAGTGTGTGCGTGTGTGTGTGTGTATGTGTGTGTGTGTGTGTGTGTGTTTGAATGTGTGTGTATGTGTGTGTCTGTTTGTGTGTGTGGTCTAGTCTTGGTGTGTGTGTGTGTGTGTGTGTGTGTGTGTGTGTGTGTGTGTGTGTGTGTGTGTGTGTGTGTCAACAACGTTGGGGGCATTCACATTTAGAATAAAATCAAGGGGTCTAGTCTTGGTCTTGTCTTGGTCTCAAGGTTTCTAGTCATGGAGGGTCTGGTCTTGGTCTTGTCTTGGTCTCAAGGGGTCTAGTCTTGGTCTGGGTCTTGGAGGGTCTAGTCTTGGTCTTGTCTTGGTCTCAAGGTTTCTAGTCTTGGAGGGCCTGGTCTTGGTCTTGTCTTGGTCTCAAGAGGTCTAGTCTTGGTCTGGGTCTTGGAGGGTCTAGTCTTGGTCTTGTCTTGGTCTCAAGAGGTCTAGTCTTGGTCTGGGTCTTGGATGGTCTAGTCTAGGTCTCAAGAGGTCTAGTCTTGGTCTGGGTCTTGGAGGGTCTGGGTCTTGGTCTTGTCTTGGTCTCAAGAGGTCTAGTCTTGGTCTGGGTCTTGGATGGTCTAGTCTTGGTCTCAAGAGGTCTAGTCTTGGTCTGGGTCTTGGAGGGTCTAGTCTTGGTCTTGTCTTGGTCTCAAGAGGTCTAGTCTTGGTCTTGTCTTGGTCTCAAGAGGTCTAGTCTTGGTCTGGGTCTTGGATGGTCTAGTCTTGGTCTCAAGAGGTCTAGTCTTGGTCTGGGTCTTGGAGGGTCTGGGTCTTGGTCTTGTCTTGGTCTCAAGAGGTCTAGTCTTGGTCTGGGTCTTGGATGGTCTAGTCTTGGTCTCAAGAGGTCTAGTCTTGGTCTGGGTCTTGGATGGTCTAGTCTTGGTCTCAAGAGGTCTAGTCTTGGTCTGGGTCTTGGAGGGTCTAGTCTTGGTCTTGTCTTGGTCTCAAGAGGTCTAGTCTTGGTCTGGGTCTTGGAGGGTCTAGTCTTGGTCTTGTCTTGGTCTCAAGGTTTCTAGTCTTGGAGGGTCTGGTCTTGGTCTTGTCTTGGTCTCAAGGGGTCTAGTCTTGGTCTGGGTCTTGGAGGGTCTAGTCTTGGTCTTGTCTTGGTCTCAAGAGGTCTAGTCTTGGTCTGGGTCTTGGATGGTCTAGTCTTGGTCTCAAGAGGTCTAGTCTTGGTCTGGGTCTTGGAGGGTCTAGTCTTGGTCTTGTCTTGGTCTCAAGAGGTCTAGTCTTGGTCTGGGTCTTGGAGGGTCTAGTCTTGGTCTTGTCTTGGTCTCAAGGTTTCTAGTCTTGGAGGGTCTGGTCTTGGTCTTGTCTTGGTCTCAAGGGGTCTAGTCTTGGTCTGGGTCTTGGAGGGTCTAGTCTTGGTCTTGTCTTGGTCTCAAGAGGTCTAGTCTTGGTCTGGGTCTTGGATGGTCTAGTCTTGGTCTCAAGAGGTCTAGTCTTGGTCTGGGTCTTGGATGGTCTAGTCTTGGTCTCAAGAGGTCTAGTCTTGGTCTGGGTCTTGGAGGGTCTAGTCTTGGTCTCAAGAGGTCTAGTCTTGGTCTGGGTCTTGGAGGGTCTAGTCTTGGTCTTGTCTTGGTCTCAAGAGGTCTAGTCTTGGTCTGGGTCTTGGAGGGTCTAGTCGTGGTCTGGGTCGTAGATTATCTGCCGAAGGGTGAAATATAAATGTTTCACGCCTTTTCACTGCTTTGGTAAAGTCTAGAATCAGAGTTGAGCACACCTTCTATCAAAACACAGAAACTATGTATGAATATGAGATGAAATGGTGTGTGAATGGTGCTTTATTATCTCTCTGTGAAGATGGAACTATATTGTTCATTTGAGGATGCTTGTGTGCATAAAATATATTTTATTAATATTGTTCAACGACCTTGCCGTTTTCTATTTTTTAGTGCTTGTTTGTATTTTATGATTAAACAAAAAACTGATAAATAAAAAATAATTTAAAATAGTCTAGTTGTCTTGCAGGACTAAAAGGGTCTTCTCTGTTTTATGATTTCTATTTAACAAAATTGCTGCATGTTGGTTACACCACATGACATAAAATTTCATTTAATATATATATATATCAAAATGACAAACTCAGAAATTGAAAATATGTTTATCATAAATTATGCATATTTTTTGTGTGAATTTCATTTTGAATGTATTTTTGAATCATTTATATTCCCTTTACTGGGCAGAAACAGAGTTTTAGGCCTGCTTCGAGTTAATTATTATACAATTATTTATAAAACTTATTCATAAATTATGAATGCAGAACATTAAGGATAATGCATGTCTTTATTAATATGCAATAAAACACGGACAACTGTTTAAAAAAATATTAACAAACCAAAAAAAAAATATCTATTATTTACCAGAATATTTTACAAAAATATAAAAATGTGCATAAACTCATTCAGTGTAGCCAATAGTGAAGCGGATGTTCCTTTGAGACTTTTATTTTGAAAACTGGTGCTCGCGTATATGTTTTACACAACCCATCTTGCCGATGACTTCACGCAGCTCCTGAAACAGGGGAGCTAATATGTCGATGGAAGATCCCTTTTTCGTGGTTAAAGGGTAAGCAAAGTGATCCTCTTCTGTTCCATCTAAAAGTTTGTCTTCTCTCTGTGTAAAAGAGACGCAGGGTTTAAGATAAGTTGACGCGGGGTCAGTGAAGCAGTACCATCATTACCTGTAGCTCCAGTAGAATGAACAAAGTGTTTGTTTACTAATAAACAGTTACATGTTACATTAAATTAGTTGATGTAATATGGAATCTTAAATTAAGATTAAAGAGGCCAGGGGGAGATGCATTGATGGATTGTTGTATGTGTTTGAGAAATATAAGCACATATGAATTTGAGTCCACTCCACTAAATAGAAACAACTCAAATGTGTCATATTGATATATGACGTCACAATAGCCAGTGCCACATGACCACTCCATGAAAGCTGCTTTATGCAGTGGTGTAGCCATGGGTGGGCCTGGGCCCACCTAGAATATTAGTGATTATTCTTTGACTTCAAATATAAATACATAAAATAGTTTTAAATTGCATAAATCCTGATTTCTGAAAGTGTGAAAGAACTTTCTGAGTGCGCCATTTCTCTGATGTTAATGAAAATATGGTTAAAAAAAAATCTTGGCCCGTCCATTTATATTGAGGCCCACCCAAAAGTAATTAGCTGGATACGCTCTTGGCTTTACTGTTGATTAGTATTTACTGGAGTGGTGGTGGTGGTGGTGCGTAGTGGACTAAAGCACATAACTGGTAATCAGAAGGTCGCTGGTTCGATCCCCACAGCCACCACCATTGTGTCCTTGAGTAAGACACTTAATCCAAGTTGCTGTAACAAGTGCCCTGTAAGTCGCTTTGGATAAAAGCGTCTGCCAAATGCATAAATATAAATGTTAAATTTACTCAGATCAAGTGGGCTGATGTGGTCCCCTCTCTGTTGGCAGGGAGGTGCAAAAGGCTCTTTCCAAAGCACAGGGGCTGTTTGAGCGCTGGGAGGAACTGCTCCAGGAGGAAACACCCGTCAGCCATGATGAGCTGGACTGGAGTACCAATGAACTCCGAAACTGCATAAGGGCCATCGACTGGGACCTGGAGGACCTGCATGAAACCATTAGTATCCTCCAAAGTGAGAGTTGTAGGCAAATGCCTTTCTACTCCGCTGTCCTGTCAGTCACTGATTAACAAGCAGTGTTTTTGGATAAAGGTTCAGTCAGTCATTTTTTTAATGCTAATTTGCTTTAATAATGAAGAAGTCAAATAGGAAGAAATTAATAGTACTAATATAATTTCAGTCTCCATGTCGATCAAAACGCCACATTTTATGAGCATTACACGCTGTGCTTGTTGTACAGTAGCATATGACAGAAGAGACGGATCTTTACTGTAAAGTGTGCAGCACTCGCAGTCTATATTTTAATATAATCAAACCGCAGCATTCGGTACTTTTAATAATAACACCGGACCCATGTCTTAAAGGGACAGTTCACCCAAAAAAAAAAAAAATTCTCTCATCATTTACCCACCCTCATGCCATCCCAGATGTGTATGACTTTCTTCGGCAGAACACAAAGATTTTTAGAAGAATACCTCAGCTCTGTAGGTCCTTACAATACAAGTGAATGGTGACCAGAACTTTGAAGGTCCAAAAGCACATAAAAGAAACATAAAAGTAATCCATAAGACTCCAGTGGTTTAATCCATGTCTTCAGAAGCGATGCGATTAGTGTAGGTGAGAAAAAGATCAATGAATATGTCCTATTTGACTATAAATCTCCACTTTCACTTTTACTTCCGCATTCTTTTGTTTTTGGTGATTCGCATTCTTTGTGCATATCGCCACCTGCTGGCAGGGAGGAGAATTTATAGTAAAAAGGATTCAAATATCGTTCTCTTTCTCACCCATATCTCGTATCAGAAGACATGGATTAAACCACTGGATTACTTTTATGCTGCATTTATGTGCTTTTTGGACCGTCAAAGTTCAAAGACTGGACCTACAGAGCTGAGATATTCTTCTTAAAATCTTTGTTTGTGTTCAACATAATAAAGGCACTTCTGGGATGACATGAGGGTGAGTAAATGATGAGAGAATTAGAATTTTTTGATGAACTATCCCTTTAACCGGAGTTTTGAAACTCCCATCAAAAACACCGAATGGAAAAGCCTTCATGTCAAAATAAAAGCTTGATGGGAGGATTGAAGAAATTGCCACAGAAATATACAAATATTGTATAGTACAGTGTAGTATTTACTGTTATAATAATAATCATATTTAAGCAACATCTCCAAGAAAACAAAATATAATTGTCATAATATTAATAACTACTGTCTTGAACAACACAAAATAGGTATCGTTTTAACGCTTGCAAGCTGTACTTTCCAATGCATGTAGACATTATGACCAAAACTGAACAAGTGCTTTGAAATATGTAGACAAGTCAGAAGTGCTCTGTTTTGATTATTTATAAAAAAATATTTGCACTGTTCAAAATATTGCAATCAGTAAAAACGTCAAACCCATCAAATAGTCATGTGTCATATGTTGTTAAAAAGCTCTCAAAGAGTAAAATACAACCAGCCTATTTGTTTAATAAACAGAACATAAAATATCACATATCATTAATTAGAGGAGGTGATTATCTTTAAAACGAGCCCACACACAAGTTAATCAGATGCACAGATCATTAGATAATACACATGAAGCTCAATGTTACATATGGCCACCAAGAGTTTCCAATGAGTTTCATTCTGTGTCATTTGAGTCATGATTGAGTTTGTCTCATTTACTTGGCGCCATCTCCTGGTGGCCATATGTAACATTTACAAATAAAATAAAAATCTAGACCAAATCTCATTACTAAAATCATGTCCCCATGTTCAATCAAGCTCTTGTCATTGTTGAATGATATAAAATGATTTATGCAATGCAAACCTTTAGTTATTGTTGTGTTTCCATGTTTAATTCGTTTTTTTATGTACATTTATTATGTTTTATTTGTTTGGAGACGTTTATGAACACTATGATAAATTATATTTGTAATGCTATAACATTTGATTGCTTTCTCATATAAACCAAACTTTTTCTCAGGTACAGTTGACAAGATTGGGAACAACACAAAAGCAGTTTTTTGGAACCATCTTATTTATATAGAGATATATAATGTAAAATCAGAAAAATAAGGAATACAAGTGCATTTTTAGCTCAATTTTTTGTGACCTTTCAGCAGTTTCTTGGCTTGAGATTCTCAGACTGTGTCATAATCTCTATCATTAAAAATGTAAACACAATTTGGCACTTTGCCAGTTGCAAATGAGGTTACAATGAGGCACTTTGCCAGTTGTCGGATAGCATTGGTAGTGAAGGATACGTACATTTTGCCTTAAAAAAACAGACCATATAAAGGCATCTTATTGGACAAGATATGACGCAAACATTGGATTTGGACGTGCCTTGATACCTTCCTTTTCAGGTGTTGCAGGTGTCTGGTTCAAACACTATGACTGGTAGATGACCAGAGTACTGTGCATCTCAGTACTATACATATGCAGAACTCTTTATAGTCCTTGACAGTATATCAGGTATTGTGGAGGCAAACCCTGGGAAGTTCCGTTTAGGAGAGCATGAACTTCAGGAGAGGCGAGAGTTTGTGGAGCGAACACGGAAATCTGTGCAGGTGTCGATCATTTTCCTATTCCTTCTAGTTCCTGATTTTATATTGCGCCCATATGTTTATACATGTGTGCGTATGAATTTATATATGTGTTTGTAGCTCATGAAAGAGCATCTGGCGAGTCCCTCGACTGTGGCTCAAGCAGAGAAGAAAAACAAACAGGTGAGTAACTTCATTTACAGTTAAACTGAATTGACTCTGGATTGTGATAACATCATCAGTCTCTGTCTGATAGGCTTTGCTGGGAACCACATTGCTGGGAAATGATCGGCATGCCGGTCTGGAGCCTCATCTGGTGTCCGCAAACTCCAGATATATTCAGGAGCAACAGGAACAGCAGCAGGTAAAGAGAGGATGGTCATTTCAATAACATAACGTTGAAAGAATAAATTCAAATTCAAGTCGTCAACTTTGTGTCCATGAGTCCACTGTGATGGATGAATATATGGATGTTTTTGGAATAAATCAGTGGTTACTGCTGATGATTTTTCATGAATTTCTGTACTGTTAACGACTCCCAAATGTGCAGTTTTCCCTAGATGCGGATCAAATATCATAATAAAATAGTCTGGCAGTGTTTCTTGTTGTGCAATTTAACGGCAGCTTTGCACTGCTAATGAGTCAACAGTTTGAAACACACGTGTCCCAAACGAATGACTCTTATGAGCCGATTCTTTTGAATCTACAATGCAAAACATACTGCGTGAGCAGTGTAGTCTGATACCTGAACGAATGACTCTTATGAGCCTACTATGAAAAACATACTGCGATTGACCAGTGTAGTCTGATTCCTGAATGAATGACTCTTATGAGCCGATTCTTTTGAATCTACTATGCAAAACATACTGCGTGACCAGTGTAGTCTGATTCCTGAACGAATGACTCTTATGAGCGATTCTTTTGAATCTACTATGCAAAACATACAGCGTGACCAGTGTAGTCTGATTCCTGAACGAATGACTCTTATGAGCGATTCTTTTGAATCTACAATGCAAAACATACTGCGCGACCAGTGTAGTCTGATTCCTGAACGAATGACTCTTATGAGCGATTCTTTTGAATCTACAATGCAAAACATACTGCGCGACCAGTGTAGTCTGATTCCTGAACGAATGACTCTTATGAGCGATTCTTTTGAATCTACAATGCAAAACATACTGCGCGACCAGTGTAGTCTGATTCCTGAACGAATGACTCTTATGAGCGATTCTTTTGAATCTACAATGCAAAACATACTGCGCGACCAGTGTAGTCTGATTCCTGAACGAATGACTCTTATGAGCGATTCTTTTGAATCTATAATGCAAAACATACTGCGTGAGCAGTGTAGTCTGATTCCTGAACGAATTACTCTTATGAGCGATTCTTTTGAATCTATAATGCAAAACATACCGCGTGACCAGTGTAGTCTGATTCCTGAACGAATGACTCTTATGAGCGATTCTTTTGAATCTACTATGCAAAACATACCTAAAACAAAGCCTAATGAAGATGTGCTCAGTTGTTCATTAATGTTAATGATGAATTAATCCTCCTCTTTAAATTGCCTCTGTGTGCAGCTGATCATGCAGGACCAGGATGAGCAGTTGGAACTGGTGTCAGGCAGCATCCGTGTCCTGAAGGACATGTCTAACAGGATAGGAGACGAGCTGGACGACCAGGCAGTGTAAGCAACAAACACATGCACAAGATTGATCTGAATAAACAGGACTGAGCCTGTAGGTTGCACGATGTTGTATTCATTCATCTTAAAAGCGTTTGTGTGCTTGTTTTCTTCCATAGCATGCTTGGTGAGTTTAGCGAGGAGATGGACCAGACCGGTTCTAGAATGGACTCTGTGTTGAAGAAAATGGAGAAGGTTTCACACATGACCAGCAGTAAGTGCTTGTGCTCTTTACTGAGTGTTCTTCGTATCTCTGCTTATATTATGAAAAAATCTGAAACATATTCATTATGTTTATTTTGGTAGTCTATACAAAGTCACAAAGTTTGGTTCCCATACGAAAAACTTTGTGGTGTTTAAAAAGAATCTGTGTTAAAAATGACATGAACGCAATGGGAGGGTTAAGCTAATACTATAATAAGACAGAGTATACAAATATTGTTGATGCTAAAATACATGTATGTACATGTTTTCATAGGCAACATAGTAATAAGGTGAAATCGAAAAATTACACTGATTCCGGATTCAAAACAAGTTGCGCCAGAGATCATTTAGCAGAGAGGGGCCACTTCTATTGAAAAAAATGGGAGACATTGGAACATTCAAGGAAGGAAGTCCCGCCTTACAGTTAAAAGAGCCAATCACCTTTTAGATACAGACATCGCCTGTCAATCAACTCGAGAACACTCATGCACATTACCGGTAGCTATACAAGCCGGAAACATTTCGTGTTTTAGCGTAAAATGAGGTAAAGAAGCACAAATTATGAGTCCAGTATTGTCGGATGTTATTGCTGATTTGAAATATGTACTTTGTTCATAATTTATGGGATTTCAGTCTTACTCCATTCAAGTAGACAGGAGCTGCACTGGCATGACTGGAAATGGCATCTCGAGAGCGTTTCAAACAAGGCCGACAGTGGACTGACTTGCTAGAAAGACTTTGGTTAAGCTCAGAAATGATTACCACAAAACTGAATTTCGACTCGTCCCTCCTTTTCTTTAAAAAAGGCACAAATTGAGGTTCCAGTGAGACACTTACAATGGAAGTCAATGGGGCCAATTTCTGGAGTGTTTAAAGGCAGAAATGTGACGCTTATAATTTTACATGAATTCTTCTGTATTATTTGAACTGTTAAGTTAATAATGATCATTTATGGTCTTTTTAGCGTACAGTGTTACATCATCGTGGCAACGAAGTTGTAAAATTGGCTATAACTTAACGCTCTACATCTTGTGGCTATTCTTTTGAACAGTGACGATTTTAACGTTTCAGGATTGTCTCCATTGAACCCGGAATATTCCTTTTAAAGGAATAGTTCACCCATAAATTGTAATTCCCTTCATTTACTCACCCTTATGCCTTCTCAAACTCAAACGATTTCTGCAGAACACAAACGCAGATATTTTGAAGAATGTCTCGGCTGTTCTTATCCATACAATGGAAGTCAATGGGGTACGACACTTTCAAGCTCCAAACGATAATTGATACGACTCGAGTGGTTTAATCCACGTCTTATGACGCAATATAATCAGTTTTGGGTGAGACGCATGTTTTAGACCCCATTGACTTGCATTGTACGGACAAAAAAATTAATCTGCATATATCCTTCAAAATATTTTCCTGTGTGAAGAAAGTCACATGACATGAGGGTGAATAAATGATGAGGGAATTATCATTTTTGGGTGAACTGTCCCTTTTGAATGTTTACATTGTTGGTCAAAACTGAATGTTTTTCTAGCTCTGTCCAATCAGATTCACAGATTTATTTATTCAGGAAATGATGGCATGATCAAGTTGACCCTTTCTAAGAAAATTGTTTGAGGTTTTTGCTTCATTTATCTGCTTTATACGTTGCAGGTCGGAGACAGTGGTGTGCTATCGGAGTTCTTGTAATCATATTGATCGTGGTGCTCATCATGTTTTTTGCCATTTAAATCAGACTTTTCTCCGATTTGGACTTCCATCGTGTCTTATTGAGGAAGACAACAGTGACTCTTCAACATCAGCTTCCATTCTCTTTGTGGGAAATAGATCGGCCATTTTTGTAGTCCTTCAAGGGTCTTTGTGTCATCATCTGACCCAAATGTCTATTTTCTCACTGCTTCTGAATCGGGCTCATTGCAAAGTCTATGTCAGAGCTTCGCCGAGGCTGAGATGGAAGTTAACTGTTATTATATTTTTATTGGGGGTAAAATACCCTTTTTATTTGTATTGTGGTACAGAGTGGTGTTGAGGAAATTAATATTGCCTATTAACTATATTTTTTTATTTTTATTTTAAAGCTGCACTATGTAAGATGGTTCAAAATGAACACATTGTCATTATTGATTGAGTACATAAACGGTGTTTGTTGTTTTATGAATCAAACATTACTCGATCGCTATCCGTTGTCACGGGAAGTTACTGCGCATGTTTACTATGACTTCTGAAATGAACTTCTTGTACATATTATTTCATGTTTAATAAAGTATATTTTATCCCCATAATTGCTCGTTTTATGTTTTTAGTTTACAGTGTGATTAGGCCACAGTTTCTCTTTATCAACTGCTGTGTTTTTCGTTTGTCAGTTTTAGACATTTGACAAAAAAATAATATTTTTTTTATGTTATATTCAATCATTTTAGTCAACGGAAATACTATATTATACTTGATGATGGCGTGAAAAATTGACAAAAAAGACTCAAACTGTAACAGACCAAACTTTAATCAATTATTCATAAATAAATTAGCATTAAACAGACTGTATAAATGTACGTAATGTACACAAGGCCTACTGTACTTGTGAAAGTCCAGAGCTCCTGAAAGAATAATATTCGCATCTTTTTAGTAGTTATTCTGAATTCTTCATGCTTAAGAGATTTATTAATTTTCCGTGAAAGAATATCACATTGCCTGTTGCGTGTTTCTTACGGAAACTGCATTCACAACGCGAGTTACGCAAATTACCATTATTCTGACTAGCGCATCATTTAATTCAAGTTCACGTTCATTTGTTTTGTTGTGCAGATGTAAGTTGTTCCATAAGTGTTGTGGATATATTGATGAATCTCATATGTGTATATAAGATGCGTTTAAATGAGTTATTTGCCGCGTTTTAAAGCGGTTCATTTGTCCGGTGTTAGCAAGTTCAACTCGCTCAGCTCAAGCGCAGAAATCCCCAAAACTGTGGATTAATGGATTAAATGAATAAATATCGAAAATCTTCTAATATTTACAGTTTCTCAAGATGTTTCTTCGGTTTATGTCATATTATCGTCAACAGTATGCTTCAATAAAACGATTTCATAATCTTCACGATACGCCTTTTTCGTCTCATATTTCGTTATCATTGATGAAATCAAAAACCTCTCGTCAACAAACTTTTCAACATCGATTTCCTCGACATGATTAATAATGTAAAAATAATGAAGTCTTACATTGATTGAACTCGAATCAGCAGTATCGCGAGTTTCACCTCTTAAATTGATAATACTATGCAAACATTAATAAAACACTTGAATAATCATATTAAAATATTCTTGTATCTGGTGATGATTCAGGAGTCTCCTGTTCCCCTGTTCTCCTGTTCTCGTGTAAAAGTGCACTGAGTGTAGTGTCAGAGAAGTATATGTGTTGTTTATCTTCATCAAAGCGAGTAATATTTCATTTAAATGTATAACCATATAACATAATTATATCAACATGAAAAAAAGCATGTTATGACTCTAGCTTTGAATATCTCCAGTCATGATCACACACACAGGCGGTGTCCAGGTAACCTCAAATCATGAGATGGATCCATCAGAAGAGCAGTGTCGAAACACGACTCACGTAAAGTGTTCTTCTGCAAATTGCTTGCAATTTTATCTGTCAACCACATATGTTGCTGGAGAGCGCAAAGATACGTAGTCCAACTTTAAATACAGGAATTCTAAAACATGTATGTCTTTAAAAGAGGTTGACCATTGATATGTGCATAAATGGTTAGTTTGCAAATGATGTCATCTAAATGCATAAGTATAATTTCATGCATTACTTTACAGATAACTGTACATTTGACTGTAAAGTGTCATATTGCATTGGAGAGGTGTATGGAATAATTAGTCTAAACCCTCATTGCAAGTGCATATTCCATATCCATTATTACTGCAAAATAATATGAATGTTTAATATATTACAAACGCAAGCTTCCTGGTACATAATGTATTGACTACAATTCAACTCTATTAACTGGCTTTTTCCCTGACAGAGCACCACAATCATGATACTACTTTTTATGATATCAATGTTTTCTGGTCTTGTTGCAAGTGCTCGGATCCTATAACAAGGAGTGGTGGTGGTGGTGCGTAGTGGGCTAAAGCACATAACTGTTAATCAGAAGGTTGCTGGTTTGATCCCCACAGCCACCACCATTGTGTCCTTGAGCAAGGCACTTAACTCCAGGTTGCTCCCTGTAATAAGTGCACTGTAAGTCGCTTTGGATAAAAGCGTCCGCTAAATGCATTAATGTAAATGTAAACATGTTCCTCTTGTCTGTGGAGCATTTTTGTAAAATTTGTGCCAATGAGTTGTCTCAAGGGAGTCAGGACACCATGTGTCTGTCAGTGAATGCAGTATGTTCAATATGAAGCCCATTTGAAATCCTTCCCTTGCCTTTCTTCAACTTAAACATCATTTTGATCAGCTTTTCTATTTGAAGCTTGCTATACAACTTATAAGTATAATAAACCTTAATTAACTTAATAAATGCACACAAAAAAGAGGTCAACAAAGCATAAGATTTATCCCTCTTAATGCCAAATAAAATTGTGGAACAAAAAATTTTTTAAATATGTAATTTGCTGTCAGCATGCCAAGACAGTTACACTGAACTTGTACTAGGGCGCTAGTTGTCAAAAGCAACGGTAGCAAACTAGCGTTCATAAATTGGTGCATGGCACATTAGGAAGCCAAAAAAATGCTCTTTGTAACAAACCTTTTATTAAGATATGCATTGCCTATTTTCTTCATGTTTTACAGTAGTTAATGTGCAATTGTCTTTCTTGTTGGGTCACAGTAAGGTATTGGCACTTGGAACACAAGAGGAAACACTTGCATGTACTTCGGGTGCGATGAAAGGATCTGACATCAGAAAAGGGCTACTGCATTTATGTCCACAAAAGCGGTCTCTGGGGAATAACATCTCATGCTGTGAGTGCACAACTAACAAATCAAACTTCATTGGTGTTTCTGTTTATAATGTACAGTATGTGTGTATATGTATATTCATATATCTGTCGTGGAAAATCTAGCTGCAGAATCCCACACCAGAGACATGCATCTCCATTGCCACGGTGATGGAACTCCCCCAGTCCCTGGTGAGGTATAAATCGACCACATTCCAATTTCTAATTCCCCCCTCTTTTTAATGTCCATTTATTTCCTGGTTGTTCAAACAGCACCGTCAACTCAAGGGGTCTCCTGCACCATACACGGCCTGTATGAGGGCAGGGACGGGGGAGGTATGGCTGAAGGTATAGGGAGGTAGATCCACACACCTTCTTGCGTGTGTGCGCTCGCACGTGCGTTGGTCTCTGGCGGGCAGGGATGCACAAGAGCAATATATGTTACATCTGATATCCGTAAGAAGTCTTTGAGGTTGCCGGGAGCGCATTGGCGCACAAACTAGGAACCAGGAAACATACATGGAAAGGCGGGTTGCAAAGAGGTTTACATTGGAGAAAGGTAGAAAGATGAAACGGGTGCATGATTAACAGGTTGATAGACATCTTATAAAGAACATTTCATGTTTGCAAAAAAGTCACAATGCATCAGTTTTGGAGAGGTATGTCTTCTTCAGAGGCTAAAAATGACACACTTCACCTTTAAGTAACGTGTTTCACCAGAACGCTGTGGTGTAGGGTGAACATATCACCATAAGACATTAAAGAAGTATATACATATAACTCAAAGTGCAACTCCACGGTCGCAATCAAACAGTCATTGGGGTACAGAGAGGGAGCGCTAGGGGCCTTGAGACAGGCAACAGATATACAGAAAACAAAACCATATTGCATGGCCAGCTGTTAATTAAATATTGATTGATTTGATCGTTGCTTTGGCAAACATAAGCAGAAATGTTCCTTTTTTTTTTTTTTTTTACTGTGCCGTTTTATTTAATGGCCGCTTAATGCCATTTTTATGCCATGTTGTTCATAACAGTTGCTAGTTGAGGGCGCTGTTTTACTGCTGTTGTTTTTAACAAACGTTTCTGCTCTCAGAAAAGCTATTTTGGTATCTTTGGAGTGCAGGGTTTTGCAAAGAGGGACGTGGCTAGTCCAATGGCTCAGTGTTGTGGGAGTAGACCGGCTGAAATCCAAAATAAGCATTGGAATACTTCAAGTTTACAAGCAGTCAAACTTCAACATTACGTTATTCCTATATTCCTACATCTTTGTAGGAATATAGGAATATTAGGAATACCCACCCCCCCACTGATCAGGAGAAGTTACCGCATGGCAGTTCCCTTGCCTTCTTCTGGGAAGACTACTACATGACATGCCCACTATAAGTTATGCCCCCTTCAAATAACCAGCAAAATGCTTAAAGGGACAGTTCACCCAAAAGTGAGAATGCTGTTTCTGACTTACTTACTTCTGCGGAGCACAATGATTTTTTTAGAAGAATATTTCTGCTCTGTACATCCATACAATTTAAGTGAATGGTGACCAGAACTTTGAAGCTCCAAAAAGCATATAAAGGCAGCATAAAAGTCATCCAAATGACTCCAGTGGTTTAATCCATGTCTTCAGAAGCGATATGATTGGTGTGGGTGAGAAACAGATCAATATTTAAGTCCTTTTTTTACTGTAAATCTTCTTTTCTATATTAGTAAAAAGGATTGAAATATTGATTTAGATTAAAGACATGGATTAAACCACTGGAGTCTTTATGGTTTTTTTGGGTGTACTATCACTTTAAGTCTCACAAAAGTTGGCTGTCACATTCATTCACTGTGTTTGTTGTATTTGTTCATCCCACAGTAACCCTACACCTACAGCTACCCCTAAATCTAACCCTAACCACAAAGATTAAAACATTTAAAATGATTAAAAATACAGCAACTTAAAATTATATTGAATACAATCATACTACCTTCGGTTTAATAATATAATATGTGAAATATCATTTAAAAGTTATTCTTTGTTATATTTATGCATGAATCATACAGCGATTTCATAGCATTTTATTAGTTCTTTAGCCAATAGAATCACTTTATGATCAAAGGGGGCGATACTTGGAGAGGGCGTGTCTTGTAGTAGGTGTTACATGTCTTGTGGGCTGCAGACAGATACGCTTGCATTAATGAAGCATCCACCAGGCGGCGCATTCTGTCCCCAAAACAGTGTGAGAGGCAGTTTTAGCATCATTCAAAGATTCTCTTTATCAGCAAAACTAACATTTCAATCAAAAAAATTATATTCCTTTAAGACAGAAAAACACATACAGCTTGAAGTGCATAAATACCCCACTTTTCCTCTTTGTTTTTGCTTTATTTCCTATGTCTCCAACTTCAAAATGCATCCCATTGACATTTCACTACAGTAAATACCCCCATCCCTTCAGTCATATACAATGCAAAAATATGGCGGTTCTCTTTCTCCTATCTACTGTTTATCTCATCTTGTTACTTTACAAAATGTTCTACAATCTATGTTAAAAAAAGAGTAACACCTCTCAATGACCAAGCACTATTCTAAAGTACAAATACGCAATAAAATCATAGTTAATATTAAGAGTTTTCTACATAGCTCTCCTTGCATTTTATTCTTATTTTATTTAGTTATTTTAATTCAAAGGTTAGCCTCACATGTTCTGCTTGACTTACATGGTTCTAGTCGAACATTACATGTCGATACAGCTCCATATATGTACACTCCAGTGAGGATGAAGAAATTATCACTGTTATATTTTTCTAATTATAAAGGTGCTTAAAAACAGACCAAAACCATCAGCCATCCAACTCAAAGCCATATTCATGCAGTCACTATTCTAACAGTTCAATGGCACGTATGCAGACACACACACACACACACACACACTCTCTCTCTCACACACACACAGCAACAACACATGACTTTGTTTGCATTCACATTTTACTCTATTCACTTTCTAATTAATAACCAATCCCAAATTGGTCTTAAACTCAACATGAAATGGCATTCACAATCTAATTTACTTCTGTCATGTGAAATCATATACTCAACGAGAAACCAAATGTAAGGCGGGACTTGATTTAATCCATTGTGTATGGTACAAACTGAGCAGAACAGGAAAAGTGGGTGTTCCATACCAGAAGTGAGATTAAATGTGAGGTTGCAATCCATTGCAGGAATGTCTACTTGCTGGGAAGATGGTGATTTCGATAGCAGCATTAAGCTTATAATGCTTCTTTTTCAAATCTGTTGTTATTGGCTGTTTTGGCCATTTACATTAAATTAAACTGCTGCCTTAACTACTGGCAATATTTTATAAAGCCTGCATTACTACAACAGTAAACAATGCATAACTAGCCATTTGGCAATTGGTTAACATTAAGCATGTGGGCATGCACGATCTTACACCAATTATGCTTAATAAGTCCACGTGTGGTCATGTAAACGCCTTAAATTGCCCATTACTCCAATTTCGCGTTGCACGTAAACACCTTTTTCTGTGTTTTTACCGGCGTATCCAATGTGCACAAGTGTTGTGTGCATGCTTGTTTATGTTTTAACATCAAATGCAGAGAATTATCAGAAGATTTCCAGTGTCATATAAACGCGGTTTTCTTATTTTCAAAATAATATTATTTTTGGTAGTTATCATTAGGTTTGGGAACCGGGTTCTTGCTCATTTCTAAAAATAAATAAATAAATACCAGAACCATATGATTTTCATGGCTTCCGGCTCTGTTAATAGTCCCAAATGTGCAATTTCTGATGATGTGAATGGAGCACTGTACTAAGATACTCTGGCAGTGTTTCCTGCAGTGAAATTTAGCAGCTGCGCTGCCCCCTACTGAATCTACACTGCAAAACACACAATCCAAACAGTGTAGTCCAATTCCCAAACAAATTACTCTTTTGAGTCAGTTCTTTTTAGTGATTCAAAATATACAGTACGTTCAATGTACTCAAACACCCAAACAAATTATTCTTATGGCCCGGTTCTTATTAGTGAATCAAAACATACAGTGTAACCAGTGTAGTCTGATTCCCCAACAAATTAATCTTTTGAGTTGGCTTTTTTAGTGAATCAAAATGTGCAGCTTGATTGTTTTAGACCGATTCCCAAAGAAATTACTCTTTTGAGCTAGCCCTTTTTAGTGAATCAAAACACCCAACGTGACAAGTGTAGTCCGATTTCTGAATGAATTACTCTTTTGAGCAGGCTCTTTTTACTGAATCAAAATATGCACCATGACAAGTGTAGTCTGATTCCCCAACAAATGACTCTTTTGAGCTGGCTCTTTTTAGTGAATCAAAACATGCACCATGACAAGTGTAGTCTGATTCCCCAACAAATGACTCTTTTGAGCTGGCTCTTTTTAGAGAATCAAAACATGCACCATGACAAGTGTAGTCTGATTCCCCAACAAATGACTCTTTTGAGCTGGCTCTTTTTAGAGAATCAAAACATGCACCATGACAAGTGTAGTCTGATTCCCCAACAAATGACTCTTTTGAGCTGGCTCTTTTTAGTGAATCAAAACATGCACCATGACAAGTGTAGTCTGATTCCCCAACAAGTTACTCTTTTGAGCTGGCTCTTTTTAGTGAATCAAAATATACAGCGTGATCAGTGTAGTCTGATTCCCGAACAAATGACTCTATTGAGCTGGCTCTTTTTAGAGAATCAAAACATGCACCATGACAAGTGTAGTCCGATTCCCGAACAAATTACTCTATTGAGCTGGCTCTTTTTAGAGAATCAAAATATACCGCGTGACCAGTGTAGTCCGATTTCCGAACAAATGACTCTTTTGAGCAGGCTCTTTTTAGTGAATCAAAACATGCACCATGACAAGTGTAGTCTGATTCCCCAACAAATGACTCTTTTGAGCTGGCTCTTTTTAGTGAATCAAAACATGCACCATGACAAGTGTAGTCTGATTCCCCAACAAATGACTCTTTTGAGCTGGCTCTTTTTAGTGAATCAAAACATGCACCATGACAAGTGTAGTCTGATTCCCCAACAAATGACTCTTTTGAGCTGGCTCTTTTTAGTGAATCAAAACATGAACCATGACAAGTGTAGTCTGATTCCCCAACAAATGACTCTTTTGAGCAGGCTCTTTTTAGTGAATCAAAACATGCACCATGACAAGTGTAGTCTGATTCCCCAACAAATTACTCTTTTGAGCTGGCTCTTTTTAGTGAATCAAAACATGAACCATGACAAGTGTAGTCTGATTCCCCAACAAATGACTCTTTTGAGCTGGCTCTTTTTACTGAATCAAAACATGCACCATGACAAGTGTAGTCCAATTCCCGAACAAATGACTCTTTTGAGCTGGCTCTTTTTAGAGAATCAAAACATGAACCATGACAAGTGTAGTCCGATTCCCCAACAAATGACTCTTTTGAGCTGGCTCTTTTTAGCGAATCAAAACATGAACCATGACAAGTGTAGTCTGATTCCCCAACAAATGACTCTTTTGAGCTGGCTCTTTTTACTGAATCAAAACATGCACCATGACAAGTGTAGTCCAATTCCCGAACAAATGACTCTTTTGAGCTGGCTCTTTTTAGAGAATCAAAACATGCACCATGACAAGTGTAGTCCGATTCCCTTACAAATGACTCTTTTGAGCTGGCTCTTTTTAGCGAATCAAAACATGAACCATGACAAGTGTAGTCTGATTCCCCAACAAATTACTCTTTTGAGCTGGCTCTTTTTAGTGAATCAAAACATGCAGCTTGACAAGTGTAGTCTGATTCCCCAACAAATGACTCTATTGAGCAGGCTCTTTTTAGAGAATCGAAACATGCACCATGACAAGTGTAGTCTGATTCCCCAACAAATGACTCTTTTGAGCTGGCTCTTTTTAGAGAATCAAAACATGCACCATGACAAGTGTAGTCTGATTCCCCAACAAATGACTCTTTTGAGCTGGCTCTTTTTACTGAATCAAAACATGCACCATGACAAGTGTAGTCCAATTCCCGAACAAATGACTCTTTTGAGCTGGCTCTTTTTAGAGAATCAAAACATGAACCATGACAAGTGTAGTCTGATTCCCCAACAAATGACTCTTTTGAGCTGGCTCTTTTTAGAGAATCAAAACATGCACCATGACAAGTGTAGTCCGATTCCCTTACAAATGACTCTTTTGAGCTGGCTCTTTTTAGAGAATCAAAACATGAACCATGACAAGTGTAGTCTGATTCCCCAACAAATGACTCTTATGAGCTGGCTCTTTTTAGAGAATCAAAACATACAGCATGACCAGTGTAGTCCGATTCCCAAACAAATGTCTCTATTGAGCTGGCTCTTTTTAGAGAATCAAAACATGCACCATGACAAGTGTAGTCCGATTCCCGAACAAATGACTCTATTGAGCTGGCTCTTTTTAGAGAATCGAAACATGCATCATGACAAGTGTAGTCCGATTCCCGAACAAATGACTCTATTGAGCTGGCTCTTTTTAGTGAATCAAAACAAGCACCATGACAAGTGTAGTCCGATTCCCTTACAAATGACTCTTTTGAGCTGGCTCTTTTTAGTGAATCAAAACATGAACCATGACAACTGTAGTCTGATTCCCCAACAAATGACTCTATTGAGCTGGCTCTTTTTAGTGAATCAAAACATGAACCATGACAAGTGTAGTCTGATTCCCCAACAAATGACTCTTTTGAGCAGGCTCTTTTAGTGAATCAAAACATACAGCGTGACCAGTGTAGTCCGATTCCCTAACAAATGACTCTATTGAGCTGGCTCGTTTCAGTGAATCAAAACATGAACCATGATTAGTTTAGTCTGATTCCCAAATAAATGACTCCACTGTTCTAGTTCTTTTTAGTGCATTAAAACATGAACCATGTAGCCCAATTCCCAAACAAATTACTTTATTGAGCTGGCTCTTTTTAATGAATCAAAACATGCAGAGTGACCAGTGTAGTCTGATTCCCCAACAAACTACTCTTTTGAGCTGGCTCTTTTTAGTGAATCAAAACATGCAGAGTGACCAGTGTAGTCAGATTCCTGAACAAATGACTCTATTGAGCTGGCTCTTTTTAGAGAATCAAAAACACAAATCGGTTGGAGTGGTTAATGAATTAAACTTACTGGTGCACAAGTATTGACTTTTGTTATTTCTGACAAAAAGAGACATCTGTAATGATCTCAAATGATTCACTGACAAATGAAAAGGCGAAGGGTCTGTGTTTCTTCTTTCCAAACAAATTTCTTGTTCCTCGAAGCACTAGAGGAATCAGAAGTGAATTGTTCAATTCCTTGTGTTTCCCATCCGTAGTTATCAGTGCATTCCTGTGCATGTAAATGTGCTCATTATCTGATGGCCCGTGTGGCCTATGTGCCGTTAGCTGAAAAGGAAAGTCGTTTTCATAGACGGAGCAAGCTATTACATTTTGATGAAAGATTCCAAAGATAGACATTTCTGGTTTTTGGAGCAGCATGCTCTGTTATTGGCCTTATTGCGTATGATTTATCAAAGTAAATAGGCTCAAATTGATTTCTTGTTGAATTTAAAGTGTAGATCCTAGTCAGATTAGGATTTCAATCTGAGATTTGATGGTTTGTTTAGTCAAGGCATCACTGTTTGATGCCTCTATTTGGGCATTGGCTCACATGTGTGTGTGTGTGTGTGTGTGTGTGTGTGTGTGTTCATCTCCTCACTAATGCATACCCTCCCCTCTCTGCTTGCGTCTGCACTGTATGTGTCCCTCTGTGAGTCAGACAAAAACAATCAGAGCTCTCTGATCCTTGCAAACACACATACCAAACACCCACTTATTACACACACACACACACACACACACACACAATGCACATATTCCAGTCACACACCAACACCACCCACGCACTCTCTCTCTCAGACATGCATTTGGCAAACAAAACTTAGACATACACAATTCAGCATATAAAACCTGCCACAAACACCTCCCACAGATATGCACGTTTAAATAAGCAAATGCACACACGCACAAAGAGCATGCCTTTGGCACACACTCCATCCTATCAGGCTCTTTGCATGAACAGACACACATTACAATGCAGGTCTCCAAAAATGGAAATGAAAAAGGCTTAAAAACCACCAGCATGCATGCATGCACACAGACTCATCCAGGCGTTCCCTTTCTCTTCTCTGACCGTGTAAGACTCTCAGGCACAAACTTAAAACTCGCTCGGCACAGACTTAAGTCTCGTATTTTCAAAACACTTAAATGTCTTATTAAAAAGCAACAAATGACATAAATAAAGACTAAAGAAATGTTTGAGTAAGCATCTTTTAACCCTTATATTGTGTTCCCGGTCAAAAATGACCGGCCATTGGAAATGAATGGATTAGACTACAAAATACAGAAATATGTTTGGGTTTTTTTCAGAAAAGTGTTCAGGAGCATCCCGATCCTTTTAGATGAGCACATATGTGGATGTGTGTTTGCACACGCACACGCACACACCCACACACAACGTGTTTGGTGCCCTTTTGTGCATCATCATGGCATGTGCACTCTTTGAGGAACATTTCAAGATCTAATAATCGTATTATGTTGTGTTTGGGCTCATTTGAATCGGGATAGTCTGCTGTAAGTTACGATATGTCACTGTCTATGTTATATGTATGTTTCAGGAAGTAATCGGGACAAACGTGACACGTGAAAGTTTATTATATTTATGTGTGTCCGTGGGAATTTCATACACTAAAACTCACTGCAACTCACTTTCTAACAATATACAACACATGGCTATCAAATATAGTTAATTTATAATATTATTATTATATATATTTCTTTGTTTTCTGCAGGGATAATATATATATTTATATATATATTAAATATATTCAAAAAAAGAAGTTGTTATAATTATTAAACTATAAGATCTAATGCAATATCTTACATTTTACTATAACATTTGCAATATGAGAGATTTATTAACAATATTAATGGGCCGGTCATTTTTGACCGGGAACACAAACGAACACAACACAAGGGTTAAAACCCACAAATAATATTCACCCGGCAGACTTCCTTTTCGAACTGTTGTCCTCTGGCCGGCGCTACAGAGCACTAGAACAGCCAGACACAGGAACAGGTTTTTATTCCTCAGGCCTCATTGAACAGTTAAAACTGCCCCCAAATACTTTCCTTTTGTCAATACAACCATGAGCAATATTCAATCCATTCATTCCTACTTATATCTATATTTAATTTATATTTTTTAAGAGCACCTATTATGGTTTTTCAAATATTACATTTCATGTAGTGTGTTATATAGCTGTTTGTGAATGTAAAAAAGTCTGCAAAGATAAATCAAAGTGCAGTTATTGACTCCCAAAAGAAAGAACCGATTCTGAACACCTGAAACGAGTCGTTAATAATTCCAGATTTACTTCCTGTACTAACCTACGTGATTTGGTAACAAAAAACCCGCCTCTAGTCTTCATTGGCTGTTGGCGAACAGCTTTGACCCGCCCTCAAACACTACACAAAGCGGTAGACCAATCAAAACAGACTGGGACATCTGACCAATCAGAGCAGAGTATGTTCTCTGAATGGAGGAGTTTAGAATGAACGCTTTAGAACGGACCAATCAGATCAGAGTATGTTCTCTGAAAGGAGGAGTTTAGAATGAACGCTTTAGAATGGACCAATCAGAGCAGAGTATGTTCTCTGAAAGGACCAATCAGATCAGAGTATGCTCTCTGAAAGGAGGAGTTTAGAATGAACGCTTTAGAAGGGACCAATCAGAGCAGAGTATGTTCTCTGAAAGGAGCCAATCAGATCAGAGTATGTTCTCTGAAAGGAGCCAATCAGATCAGAGTATGTTCTCTGAAAGGAGGAGTTTAGAATTAATGCTTTAGAATGGCCAATCAGATCAGAGTATTCTCAATGAAAGGCGGAGTTTAGAATGAACGCTTTAGACCGGACCAATCAGAGCAGAGTATGTTCTCTGAAAGGAGCCAATCAGATCAGAGTATGTTCTCTGAAAGGAGGAGTTTAGAATTGAATGCTTTAGAATGGACCAATCAGAGCAGAGTATGCTCTCTGAAAGGAGTTTAGAATGAACGCTTTAGAACGGACCAATCAGAGCAGAGTATGCTCTCTGAAAGGAGTTTAGAATGAGCTTTAGAGGACAATCAGAGCAGAGTGTCTGAAAGGAGTTTAGAATGACGCTTAGACGACCAATCAGAGCAGAGTATGCTCTCTGAAAGGAGGAGTTTAGAATGAACGCTTTAGAACGGACCAATCAGAGCAGAGTATGCTCTCTGAAAGGAGTTTAGAATGAACGCTTTAGACCGGACCAATCAGAGCAGAGTATGCTCTCTGAAAGGAGGAGTTTAGAATGAATGCTTTAGAGAACGGACCAATCAGAGCAGAGTATGTTCTCTGAAAGGAGGAGTTTAGAATGAACGCTTTAGAACGGACCAATCAGAGCAGAGTATGCTCTCTGAAAGGAGTTTAGAATGAATGCTTTAGAACGGACCAATCAGAGCAGAGTATGCTCTCTGAAAGGAGGAGTTTAGAATGAATGCTTTAGAACGGACCAATCAGAGCAGAGTATGCTCTCTGAAAGGAGGAGTTTAGAATGAATGCTTTAGAGAACGGACCAATCAGAGCAGAGTATGTTCTCTGAAAGGCAGAGTTTAGAATGAATGCTTTAGAGAACGGACCAATCAGAGCAGAGTATGTTCTCTGAAAGGCGGAGTTTAGAATGAATGCTTTAGAGAACGGACCAATCAGAGCAGAGTATGTTCTCTGAAAGGCAGAGTTTAGAATGAATGCTTTAGAACGGATCATTGAACGAGTCGTTTGTGACACTGGGGAAAAAAAAGGTAACGCTGCAATTTAAATTATGAGCAAATGAAAGTGTTTTTTGACCTTGGATGCATGTAAATCTATTGTATGAGACCTTTCAAACAAAATTAGGCCCGTTTAAAAACCATAATAGGTGCACTTTAACATATCCTACCTCTTCTTTAATACATCACATCATCTGCACTTAAGTGTGTGTGTGTGTGTGTGTGTGTGTGTGTGTGTTCATTATTACAGGACACATTTCCTAAAAACAAAAGTCCTAAATGTGCTTAAAACACCTAGCCATGCAGGTTATTCTTTGGGAATCTTACACTGTCCTAATGGTCTCAAATCTAAACCATTAAATATTCTCTATGTCTGTAGTGTTGGGACTGCTGGTAAATGTCATGGTCACCTCTCATTACCAGACCTGAGGTTATAACTAGTGATTAAAGGAATATTCTAGGTTCAATACAAGTTAATCCTGTTTACATGCTACGTACCATTACTCAGATTATTTGCTGAGAATTGTGATGTTTTGCTTTTTTATAAATGAATATTTACTACAAAAAAACAACTTGTTGCAAATATGTGTCTTTAAATACAGCTTGGCATAAGGAAAATGAGTCGGTCAATTTGTGAGTCTTTTTGAACGATTTATTAAAAGAACCACTTCATAGGAGTCATTTATGACTACATTGGATGAGCTATCCGTTTTGATTCACGAAAAAGAATCGGTTCATAAGACTCATTTGTTTGTCGGACTACACTAGTTGCTCTCTCTGTTTTGATTCACTAAAAATAATTGGTTCATAAGAATCATTTGTTTGTCAGACTTCCCTAATTGCTCTCTCTGTTTTGATTCACTAAAAAGAATCAATTCATAAGAGTCATTTGTGTGTGAATCAGACTACACACGATGGATGTTGCTGTGATTCGCTCTCGAGCATAAACTCATTTCAAAGATGCGTTTTCTATCTCCCGAACATTCGATTCAGACTGCAAATGGACATTCACAACTTGGGAAATTATGTAGTATATATGGCACTATAAAGCTATTAAAATAGGAGTACTCCACATATCTTATCATTACTCTGCGTATTAGCATAATCACAATATTCTGTTTACATGAGCTACAGTTTAATCGCAGTATTGCCTTTATCGCATTATGAGGGTGCATGTAAATGTAGTCAGTGAATAAAGGTTTGCATAGCATGCAGACATGATTTTAGTAATGAGATTTCACAGAATGAGTTTCATTCTGTGCCATTTGAGTCATCATGGAGTCTGAATCATGTATTTGGCGCCATCTCCTGGTGGCCATATGTAACATTGTGCTTCATGTGGATTATCTAATGATCTCCGCATCCGATTAACTTGTGTGTGGGCTCGTTTGAAAGATAATCACTTCCTCTAATTAACGCTATGTGATATTTGGTGTTCTTTTTATTTTCGTGAAGTTATAAGGGAAAATGCAGCATATAAGCAGCACCATCATAATTGTCAAAGTGATTTTATCACACTAAAATCATGTTAACACATATTGTTTACATCTTGTGGCTAAACAAATGCTGTCCATTATGCTTAACTTGTATTGAACCCGAACCATTCCTTTAATAGGCCAATATTTGGCCATTTTTAGATTATCTGCAAATACCCATGTCTGATTGACACTAGGTCGCATGATCACTTCTGCTGCTAGTTTCAAAATCTACCAACAGCTGTGTCAATGGATAGTGCACATTTTCTGTTTTCAAATATTTTTCAAACCACTTTGCATGAATATTTCATCAGTGGTATTATAAATTGGCGTTATATCAGCCAATTGGCCACCCTGCTATCGGTATAATCTATTCAAAAAACATATAAGTTGATCACAACTCACAACTGCTCCTTTATGGTGCTTCAAGAACTTCTTCTGAATCCCGACACACAAAACCATCAAGACAAACGCTTAAAAAAACTTTTCAAAAACATACAAAACAGCATCCACTCTCAGAGCGGTCTTTGGTGGTTTAGAACCACTGTAGCCGCGGCGCTGATGCCCGTTCAGTGCCAGTTTCTAATACTGCACTCCACACACTTCATCAGAGCGTTTAGATGCCAAAATGCGCCACGCAGCAGCATGCACCCCAAACGTGCCATGGGTGCATGAAGCAGTCAGCTGTAAAATACCGTGCAGCCACGACATACACACAGGTGCCAGTCCTGATCTACTATAAGCACATAATAAGAAACTAGAAATGCCTTAAAGGGATAGTTCACCCAAAAAATGTCATCATTTACCCCTGTGTTGTTCTAAACCTGTTAACTTGGAACATGGAACACATGGAACACAAAAGAAGATGTTAGACAGAATGTTATCCTCAGTCACCATTCACTTTCATTGTATGGAAAAAGATGTAATCAACGTGACTGAGGTTAACATTCTGCCGAACGTCTCCTATTGTGTTTCCGCAGACGAAAGAGAAGTCGTACAGGTTTGGGACTACATGAAGTTGATTAAATGATGACTGATGATATTTAAGCTAGTGGTTTAGACATTTGATATCATGTTTGGGAGCTTCTTGGGATTAATCAACCTCAAATGGCATTAAACCTTGGTAATATACCAAAATAAAATATCTAAAATGATTCTTGGACTTTGCTAATGCAAAAGTGTATATATATATTTTTCTCCTTCAATTTTTCAAGTGAACATTTTCTCAGTTCATTAATTCAAAGGGTGAGAATCTAGCAGAGACCCCTCTGTGTCAAAACCCAATAGTAGTTTCAAATATAACAATCATCCTTAACAAAACGCCTCTATTGGGATACTTGGCAAGCCAAAAAAGGTGCATACTTTGCAAAAAAAAACATTAAAACTACAAGCAATTACAAATGCAATTCAAATAAAAAACATTTAAAAGATAAAAGAAAACAAAATGTCTTTCTTCTGTTCTTGGGAAATTGGGTAAAGAGAGGAAATGGGGGTCCAGAGACCAGATATACATCAACAGATGAATACAATCTTATGTCCAGCAACATTAACTTTCTGGATTCTCCAAGAAGATACATTCAAAATTAGACCCCCATTTCCCATTCGGCCCAATGTTCCCAAAGGGGCCCTCCTCTTTGGGAATGTGTTTCTGCTGTATGGAGAGGAAGGGCCACTCTGAAGACAACAAGCAAAGACTCTCAGAAATCTCCTGAAGTGGGATTCAACAACCACACACCATTTCTTCTCCACTCTCCTCCCTTTTACAAGAGGACATCAACGGCCACGGTGTCACCATGAATCACGGGAAAAGATGGGAGGATTGGAGGGTAAAGGATAGCTGGTGGCGTCACCATGGTAGTGTTACTCACTAAAACAAACTGCTACCATCCCCCGCTCGCCCCTTGCAGGGCATCCGTCGACGACTGGCCAGATTCAGAGGCCGTACCACCCTCCAGAGATCCTGTTTCAAAGGAAGGCTCCGCCTCCAAGCCGTCAGACTCCATTTTGGCGGCGTCCGGAAGGAAGTTGGCATAGGAATCGCTTTCTGCAATCAGCAGTTTCAATTTGGGGATCCAGCTCTTGCGTACCACGCGTCGTGCGTTAGTGCACATGTCTGCAGCGATTGCATTCATTTCGCTCTCTTTGAAACTAGGAGCAAAGTTTTGGCAGTAAACTGGAGATAGAGAGGAAAGAAAATACAAATCGTTGTCAAACCAACATAATCCAAATATAATCCAGCTATTAACATATAATGCATATATACATACATAGCATCACCTTATATGTATGCTGTGAACTTTAGGCAACTGGTAAAGTGCCGATAACTTTATCCATGTCAACAGTCGCTTTATGAGTATTTAAAAGGTCATTTGTGTAATAGTGTTCGACCAAAACAAGTTTTTAAATGGTCGATACAGATATCTAGAGAGCATGCAGATTAGCATAATACAAATTAACAACAGCAAACAACATTTCTGAACACTTTTTCGCTCAATCGAAAAATGGCCGAATATTGACCGATTAATCGGCCCTGCCGATATATGGTTTATCACTAATGTGTAATATTTTCAAAGTTAAAATTACACCCAAACACCCAAATACACTACAGCATCATGTAATTTGATCCGTTGCCATGACAACACTATTTAATATATCAAAAATCCCTTCACAATTTTACATCAGCAGTGTCTTGACATTATTCTAAAAACGTATGAAGGGTTTTCGGATATAAATAACGGGACTATTTCAAAGTCTGTTGTAAGTGCCACACTTCCTGCTGCCAGTTGGTGGCGCTATGACCGTGACTCGCAATAGCGAGATTTGAGACACTTCCTGTTCCCCATTTTTTTGCCATTTTTTGGATGTCTTGGCATAATGTTGCCTAAATTTGGTGAGTCACATGAATCCCCTAAGAGGAGTATTTAAAAGTTCAGAGCCTGCAATTTTCAAACAAAATCCAAATTCAATCCAAAATGGCCAACTTCCTGTCGGGCGGAGCTAAAGACAGTCATTTTGAAAGTTGTCCGGCTTCATGAGAACAATATATCTACCAAGTTTGGTGACTGTAGGTGAAACTGACCCCACCACTTTAGTCACCTCAGATGGGAGTTTCAGACAAATAAAAGGCCCAACTGGATGCTTTCCATGCCGACATTGTTTAGCGTATCGGAATGTAAAAAGGTTAATACATTTGTGAATCATTCTTCAAAAGAAAGAATTCAAAATGAATTGTTACAATCCAAGTGTAAGTGGATTTTATGATTGGATACGGTTCATCCATAGGGTCTGAATGATGAGTTTAATTGAGTTTAATCATGTTTTCTTTAATTCTATTTAGTTGTTTTGCTCTCCAGATGATGGTGACTGTGCCGATATGTGATATGGGCTTTTGAATCATACGATGTGTTTGTATTAAACTAATTGATCACGTGTGTGTTGATAACTGAACTAAGACGAACACTGAAGAAGGCCCGGTGGGACCGAAACGTTGGTGTCTTTTTTAATATGCACGAAGCAGTTTGCACATTTTTGTATATTAATAACCATGCATTAGTCCATTAACTATGGATTTATCTCCCCTAAGCATACACCAAATTAGTAGGGTTTTATATATTTAATCAGATCAAATTTTGTATTATTATTCACCAGATGATGTTGGAGGCACACTGCATGTGCCGAAGGGGCTCACACTTTTCTGTGCATGCCTTCGCTTGCATGATCATCTCATCAAAATAACTAAATATACATCAAAGATAGAATATTGGAGTGCGTAAATACTGTCAATTACAACAGATATAGATAGAGGATACAGCCAGGCTTTGCCCCCTTAGAATTTCCTTGTGCCTCCCCACCGTCAGACAGTGAAATGACAAAGGACCCTCCCAGTCAAATGAAGAGAGAATCTATAGCCCACCCTAAATGTCAAAATGGCCCCTCAAAGATCACATCAAAGTTCCATCAAGTCTTTGGGGCGAGTTTCAGGAAATTCGGTTTGGTGACGCTAGTGGCGCAGAAATTATGCATCTCATCAAACCCCTTTGGGTTTGTAGTATGTTGCTGTTTTGTATGTAAACAAATCCTTAATTGGCACAATAACTTACACTTAACAGCGTGAAGAACTCGACTGTCCAGTGGTTTGCGGTTGGGGTCGTTTGTGGAGGACCGAATGCCGGTCCCACAGCTGTTTGCCAGAGTGCTTCTACAGGAAGAGGAGAAAACAGTTCGGACACTTTCAGAACACATTAAAATGATCAAGTGTCCTGCAAGTCAGTTCAAGTACTAAGCCACAAAATCGTTTTTTTGTGGTTGAAAAATGTCCTCTACTAATTTGATAAAAGAAATAACACACATACACCCTCGACAATAAATATATTCCACCCTTCTAGAGCCTAATCAATTCTTTCATTTCCAATAATATCTTAAATTAACTTTATTAACTTGTATCAAAGATGTCGTCAACTCTTCATTTACAGAGCGCAACTGTTTGGTCCCAGAAGTCAAAATCTCCATTTGCAAATTGGTTTTTCACGATAACTTCTAGAGCTTTAAAGACAGATCTACTGTGAATTTGAGGTTGTTAATCGATGGTATATGCTTCTCTTAACGCTATCAGTTATTTGTTTTAAAAAGACGTTTACTAGCCATGATCCTCAAGAGAAAGATCCACCAATCGGAGAATCGCGGCTAACAAACCGCAGCAAAAGAGCTCTGCAGGGACCGCCCACGTTCCACGTTGCACTGCCTTCACTCTCATTGTATATATCCAATTATTTTACATAACTTAATGTATTATAAGCTACTTTAAAATCAAGTTTTATAGTTTTTAATTAGATTGCATCGTTCGCATTTCTTCACGGGATTGTCGTTCATTCCCTCGTGAAAGACGTCAAGTCTTTTTGTCTGATTTTCAAATAATTATTCGCGCTTCCAATCAAAGATTGCAATGGCGTCATTCACCTCGGAGCTGGTTGGTTTGGTTCATGGCTTACAGCTCTTTATTGAAGAATTGTTTTTAAATCCCTATGGGGAAAAATACTTCCGTAACAAAGATGGCTGAAAAAGGGCACTGTTGCGCTCCATTCCCACCAGGTTTGGCATCTTAACTCACCGGTCAAAAAAGGCAGCGAGGAGCCGCCTGAGCAGTACTTTGTGGCGTGTGCCCGCACTAACGTGGCAGTTCATCAGCTGAGTGCGTGACATGAAGACGCTGGTGCCCGTTACTAGCTCCAGTTTCTCAGCAGGGTCACCTTCTTCGTAGAGTTTAGGATGGCAGCGGTTTCCGATCTGCGCAATGAGCTCAGTGGGAAGAGAGGCCAGTTCTTGCCGCACTCGAACTCCCCTTCCTCTTGATTCAACAGTGAGGTGGTCTGGTAGGGATTCAACTCGTTCATTGGCTAAACCAGGAATACAAAGAGAAGAGATATTTTGAGTATTGCATCAGCCTACTTGAAACAAATACTGTATTTTCTTTGGTTTCATGTCTGTGTAAGGGATTCCTCAGTACATACATTTACAGTACATGCACATTTATAAATCGAGCTACAGTGAGCTTTTATGTATTTGAGCTAGAGTACACATTACCCACCATTTATAATTTTGGGATATAGTGAGACACTTACAATGGAAGTCAATGGGGTTAATCCGTAAAGGTTAAAAAACTCACTGTTTTAAAAGTATAGCTACAAGATTTCACATTTTAAACCTTTAAACCATTTCTGCCTTTAAACCCGCCAAAAATTGGCCCCATTGACTTTCATTGTAAGTGCCTCATTTCTGCTTCCTTTTTAAAGAATTGTAAATGGTTTCTAAAACAAATGTCAGGTCTGTATCTAGAGATGCAAGGGTGCGCCTTATGCAATTCAAGATTTTACATCGATTCAATTGGACCCCCTATAGATTGCATAGGCTTGGTCTTAAAGACACACCCACCTGCTGGCGATGCCAATCAGAAGATGGAGACACAACCCATGGTTTTTTGGGGGTGTGTTAAGATCCAGGAATTTTGGTTGAGGGTTCAGAGTTTTGCATGTGACGTTTTGGGCACTCGGGTTTCATTTTGCCCCAGACTATGTGTTTTAGGCAATGGGATGGTTATTAACATAGGGAATAAACATATATAAAATTGGGTCCTAACCAATGTTATGATCGCCAGACAAGTGATTTTAAGGGGTTGGAAGTCAGTTGGAGCGCCCCCATTTCAGGAGTGGTGCTCAGAGATGGGGAGGGTGGCAGCTTTCGAAGAAGGCTCATATAGAAGACGGGGGAATTTGGATTTGTTTGTTGGGAAATGGGGCAGATACTTGGCGTTCAAGGACTGTATTCCCCCATTTGCCAAAATCAGACTGGTACAAATTTAACTCTGACTAAAGCATTTACAAGACATTTTAAAGAGACTAATTATTGTTTTTGTCCTACTGAAATATAACTTTTAAAGAGCTTGTAAACGTACAGAGTGCTCGATACTTGGTTCAATGACCTTTCCACAATGTCACTGTGTTATAAAGTTTACTGCTACATTGTGTAACTTGAAACTGGCTGGTGAATGCCAATTTTACCAGCCATGTGAGTTTTTTTTTATTAATCTTTATTTAGAAACCCATTGTTTATGGACATGAAAGTAGGATTGCTTTAGTTAGAGTCTCAGTTAACTTGCTATTCACAATGTCATTTTTTTCCAGTTCACCTATAACCCCAATGTCATTGCATTACATAGCATAGAATAGTAGTGTTTACAGCCACATATTTGGAACAATGCATTGACAAAATAGTCAAGAATTCGACTTTGACTTCAAAATTACCCATTGCGCCATAAGTGGCCAATTTGGCTGGAGTGTATCAATCAAAAAGCAATTTTTGATTACCCCATCCCCATCTCACCTGTTGCCCCTACATTCAGCATGCTGTACATGGTGTACATGTTACATATCTGTCTGTACTGCTCTTCTGCCATTTCATCTGCAATCTCCTCCTCTTCATCATCATCGTGGTAAGAGATTGGCGAGTCACTGGTGTAGACGCTTGGGGTGCCTGGGCTGGTGCCCTCTGGAGTGCAGCTGCTGTTGTTGTTGTTATTATTGCTGTTAGTGGTAACGCTTCCAGCCAATTGAGTTGCACTTTGAGGCGGTGCCCCTCCCACTCCCCGTGCCGCCTCCTGTGAATAGCGGGCTGCTTTCCTCATTCCTCCCCCTCCACCTGATCCTCCACCTCCTTCACGGCTCCCCCCTTCCCAGAGGCGCTTTGCGACTGGAGTGCAAACCACCGAATATGACGATGCATCTTGTTGGGGCTGCTGGACCTGAGGTTGCTGCTCGGTCTTCATCCTTGACACCAGCGAAAGAGGTGTGAGGCAGGAGGCAGGTCGAGCTGCCGCCGTGGCAACCACACACCCGGTTTGAGTAACAGGGCTCTGGGGTTCCGAAGGAGGTGTTTCTTCCGTGTGAAAACCCTGCGAGTCACAGCTTGGTGAGCTGACCTTTAGGAAGAACTCGGTGCCTTTTTCCATAATCTGCTGGATCTGTAGGAATCCTGCCGTGTACATTAGGAGAAACTGATCTCCCAAGTTCATACTAAGTCGGCCAGTGTAGCAGAAGGAAAGGATCTGCTGGAAGCTCTGAGGTTGGACCGCTGGTGGCAACTCCACGACAGAACCCTTGATTCCAGAGTTGAACAAATCTCGAAAGTAGGAGCTGCTGGCAGCCAGCACTGCCCGGTGGGCCTTAAATGTGTGCCCCTTCACCACCACTGACACGTCACAGTACAGACCCTGAAGACGCTGCTCATTGAGACGCTCCAAAACATTGTTGCCAAAGTTGGGAATCGCCATTTGCAGCATCTGAGCCATATCGCAATGCCCAGAACTACAGGGTCTGTGGAAATACAAAACAAACAAATCCCTTGATATTAAGCTTTAATTATAGAATTATTAGACCTTATTATTTCATATAATCCTGAACAATGGGTAGGTCTGCATGGAATCATAATTCCACAGAAAGCACTGAAGACTTCCACGAAAATCCCCCGTATTATTTTGCCAGTGCTTTCAACTATCTATAATAGTTTAGTGCTCTCAGTTCTGCTTAACACATTTTACCATATTTAAATCCATTCCTAAGAATTTCAAGGATCTTCCCATCACAACAAAGCTTAAAAATTGTGCAAATGTATTCATATTAATAACTTGCTAATCAGAAGTAATTACTAACTTAAGAAGTAATTAGTAACTTGCTAATCAGAAGTAATTAACATAACTACAGTATGTTGGTGCCAATGGCCAATAACTGATTATTGAATGTTAAAAAATTGTCTTAATCTTTCCTTACTGTAACGGGTAAAGACATAGAGGAGTCCAAATGAGTAAAATCCCAAATGCGTGTTTGTTGTGCAACCAAAATTCCATAATAGCCCAAAAAGGTTGGGATTTGGAGTATCACGCGGGACTTTTAATTATAAACAAGCCTGAAATGGACCGGGGACTCTTATTTTGAAGTGTCTGTGCTTCCAACTCACACAAACACACATGGGAAACAAAACACGCAGTCAAACAATCATCTATAATGTATTAAAATAGAATCGCTATAAACTAAACATTGTCAAATGGGCTAATAAACACCGTATGAGCCGTAATTGACATACAATAGATCATCAGAAATTGCTTGTCTATTGTAATATGTGTCTTTTTATAACATTTCGTATTATTAGTCTATAAACAGTGATGGTAACAGAGACTTGGCTCCCTTACAATGCTCTTTAAGTAAATATTCACGTAAACTATATGTTCGCCACTTAAAGGGTTTTGGCCACAGAGGAACACGGAAGTATAATAATAAAGAAATAACGCAACTCTCCGCGTTGATTTCTGCTGATAACGATAGTTCCAAAAAACAACTATCGGTACTGATTAATCGGTCGACCTCTAGTAATTATTATGATGTGTAAGATTGTTCGAAATCTTATACCGTCAAAAACTCGTATGACTTTCTTTCTTCTGCGGAAAGAATCAAACATATTTTCATCCATGTTTGATGTGTTTACACCTACAGTAAACAATGCAAGTCACTGGGGTTCAAAACTTCCAAGCTCCAAAAAGGACATAAAGGCATCATAAAAGTAATCCAGCGGTTACATCCAAATCTTCTAAAGCGATATGATCGGTTTTAGGTGAGAAACAGACCAAAATGTAACTCCTTTTTTACTATAAATCTTGACATCTACAGCCTTGGTGCGTTCGTGAGAGAAGCTGCGTTACACTTTGGGTTTATGTCATATAATATGAGCTTAAAGTGTTATCAGGCTTGCACTGAATGGATATAAGCACATCATATACAGTATCCTTGGGTGTCACTTTGACACTAGACTACTCAAAGATGATTTCAAACTACGTATTCCTTACAGCCTCAAAAATGGCTCGCATCATCACACAGACACACACACACATATTGGCAGAATATTATCTACTCCAATAAAAGCATGCAGACACACTGGCACTCTCTGTTCTAACTCCAAGGTCAGAGCATGCATTCTTACAAACAACATCCTATGACCATTAATTTCATAACAAGGTAACAGAAAATGCATACATGCTACACTGGAAATCAGACAATGAACAAATGCAATAAAATACAGTACAAATTCTTGATATGACCGATATAAACGCATGCCTCGGGCCATCACAAGTTTATTTACCAGTCATGCACAACTTATAATCTTAAAATCTACTCTTTTTAAAAATAATACAGAGTTACTAACTGGCCAGTTACCTTTGTGTGCATACATAGTAACTTGTGTTCAGTTAATCTGCTTATATGAAAAAACAAACTATATGACTGAACCAAGAGTCTTCATTAGAACAAAATCAACCATATAAACGGTGTAAACAAACATGCAAACGGTGAAACCATGCAAGCTCATTAATTATGCAAGCCTTGGGCATGCTGGGAATATCCATTTTTGATAATTGAATTTATATGTAAAAATCACTGTACTAAGAATAACTGCATTATGAATGTTCTTCAATATGTTAGCTATTTAATAATTCATTTAGTGATTTAATTATCATTTACTCCATTTAAAAATCAAAGTGCAAATCAATGGAAAGATGCAACTTGACTTCTCTAGGGAAGACTTACAGCCTCTGTTTCCCTCTTATGACTCTGTAAATGGCCTTGAAGGAGATGTGTGTGTGTGTGTGTGTGTGTGTGTGTGTGTGTGTGTGTGTGTGTGTGTGTTGATGCTAAAAGGATGATATAATGTTTTAATAAGGTCAGAGACAGGAAGAGCCTGGTGTCCAAAAAAAAGGCAGATGATATATGTGTGTTAATTAGTGCTGGAAATAAGATGAAACATATGTATGTGGGTGGACACACAACTCTCCATTTTATAGGAATGTGTGTAACCTACGACTGTAATAAGAGAAATAATTTATTATACTAATCAGAAATGAATGTTAGTTAGTCAATATGAAATATGTAACCATATGACGTGATTACAGTGTGTTTTATGCATATAAAATGAAATAGTCATGCTTTTGCCATCATTGAAGCAAGTTGGGGTCAAGGGTGACCAGCTAGAAGGGAGACGACGAAGACGAATCTAGGGAGGCATAAGACGATTTCATTGGATGACGAGGCCATCACTCAAAGAGATAAGGGGAACAGAAACCGTATAATAAATGCATGATTCTGAAGAGTCATTTTAGATGCTCCATGGACCATCTTGGCTTTGTTACTCTGTAATAAAAGTCTATTTTTGGAATCAGAACTTTACGCCTCCGAGAAATCTATGATTCGAATATGCTTCGATTGCTGGTGTGGGGAATCTGCCAGGACAGGAACACCAGCTTCAAAAAGTTCAATTACTTCTATCCCAGTTTAATATGCAGAGTCAACAATAAGTAAGCCATTAATAGGTTTATTTTCTCGAAAACAGTGTCTCTGTGGCACTATGAAAATTGTGGAGTGGTGGTGGTGGCGTAGTGGGCTAAAGCACATAACTGGTAATCAGAAGGTTGCTGGTTGGATCCCCACAGCCACCACCATTGCGTCCTTGAGCAAGGCACTTAACTCCAGGTTGCTCCGGGGGGATTGTCCCTGTAATAAGTGTACTGTAAGTCGCTTTGGATAAAAGCATAAATGTAAATGTAAATGTCAAATTAGTGCATTTGTTTTGAGAGACCTGCTTACTCGCACAAACAACGTTACTCAACTAATGGAGTGATTTGGTGGCGGGACAATTCCGAGACGAGCGTATTCTGAAAGCAGTTGAGCACATCAAACGCATCAAACATGGTGGATAATTCATAATGTGGATTATTGCTTTTATTTTAAAAGTACTTCAAATGCCGAAAAAACTAAGCAACCTGCAGAAACATCTAAATCTTTCTTTTCCCATAATCATTTACCAAATATAGCCTACTTTGAACCAGTTAAATAAAGACATTTACATTCCTATGACCAGCTTCGTTTTATATAAAAAGGTCTATTGACTCTGCCATTTATAATGAATTAGATGAGTGAGCTACTTTTATAAATACAGTGCATTGCACTTCATTCAAACCTGTCAAAGACCACAATAAGGAATGCAAACAAAGTCTCAAACTCAGTTTAAACATGACAAGACTTTAACATACAAAAGGACTAAAGAAGCAAAATGCATGTACGGCATGGATAAGTAAGTGCTCCTCAGATCCAGTATGATTTCTAAAACAAAGTCTGCTGCGTGCCGACATGTCACAACATGCAAAAGGCACCAATCAAAACCCTCATGGTGAGTAGTGTGTGCGTGAAAAAGCCATTAATTATCGGCTTTAAAATATCAGTCTAATTTCTTATCGGACTGATAACCGTAAACGTAAATTCCCATTTATCGGGGACCTGGGTATCTCAGCGAGTATTGACGCTGACTATCACCCCTGGAGTCACAAGTTTGAATCCAGGGTGTGCTGAGTGACTCTAGCCAGGTCTCCTGAGCAACCAAATTGGCCCGGTTGCTAGGGAGGGTAGAGTCACATGGGGTAACCTCCTTGTAGTCGTGATTAGGGGTTCTCGCTCTCAATGGGGCGTGTGGTGAGTTGTGGGTGGATCGTGGAGAGTAGCATGAGCCTCCACATGCTGTGAGTCTCTGCGGTGTCATGCACAACAAGTTTACGTGATAAGATGCGCGGATTGAATATCTAGGCAACTGAGACTCGTCCTCCGCCACCCGGATTGAGGTGAGTAACTGCCTCATACATGAGGACCTAGTGGGAAATAGGCATTCCAAATTGGGAGAAAAAGGGGATTAAAAAATGTATTTGCATTTATCGGCCAATACCGATATGGTCGGCGATATATTGTGCATCCCTAACTTGTATTATTTATTAATCGGAAACTATGTTACCTTAACAATCCCTTACCATCAACGGTTATGCCGTCAGACCAATATTTCGGCTTTACAGATTAATCTGTGCCGATAGTTGCTTTTTGGAACAATTGGTTATGTTTTATTATTATTAATATTATTATTATTCCTCATTAATAAACTGGTGAAATATATATATATATATATATATATATATATATATATATATATATATATATATATATATATTATACATACACAAAACTCTGCATTGTAACAGAGGCAATCTCTGTCATTTCAAAATAAGAGTCCCCGGTATATTTCGGGCTTGTTTACTTTATAAGTCCCACTTTATACAACAAATCTTAGTTTTCTAGTTATTATTGGGATTTTGGTGGCACAATAAAATTGCTTTTAGGATTTTAATCTATTTTCAAGCCCTTCATAGTAAGGAAAAACATTAAATGTTTTTATCGTTCTATAAATTGATTTTAAAAACTATTGGCCGGATAATCTTTTATTTGGCTTTTGCACCACCGTAGTTATCGGCAAAATCCACAATCGGTTGATCTTTAATCATAAGGATTGTTTTGTTTAGCAACAAAAGCCAATTCCAGGGACTAGAGCTGGGCAATATGACGATAAATATACATATATATATATATATATATCGTGGCGACAATATAAAGTGTCAAGATGTTGTTATATTGTGTATTTTGCGATATGTAAATATCCATGTGAGCAGCGTGAGCTTATTTATCAGTGGGCAGGGCTTCACATGAGCTTTATAGCCCTTTTCCACAGGCATGGTTCGGGTTCCTGGGCCGATGCAAATTCTTGAACTGTTCCACACATTTCCACCGCAGAAAAGGCAGTTCTAGGGGGCGAAAACCTGGTTCGACACCGGTCCCAAAAGCTTGCTGGGCTCTATGCGGGAACCAATTGCATCGGGACGGAGGGCGGGATAATGTTTCGTAATCATGGTAAAGTTTTCCAAAACAACAACAGTAGCTACCTACTGCAGCAAGGAGTACTTCTTCGCTCTATAACAACATTAAAAACTCGTAAACTAATTGAAAAACACTTAAGGGAGTACAGGGACCATAAGAAGGACATACGCAAAAGCACCAGTGGACGGAGCAAAGATGTTTTGGACTCCAGCCTGCTAACTAACCAGGGCATTGAATTCAATAACGCTAGTGAAGCAAATTTAATGACCTTCATCGTGCGTTTGGCGCTTTAAAAGCACTAAATATTCTCTCATCTGGCACGCAAATGTTTCACGTGAATGTGGCGCGTGCTATCTCTGGAGCTCCAAATTGCACGCGAATCCAGCAGACGGTCCGATATTTGCGCTCCAGAGACGGGAGAGCTCAGAGTGGGATCACTTGCACTACTCAATCATAACAAGGAGCTTGTTATTAAAACAGGTGGGACATCTGAGGTTGCACGACGATAATCACTCATAATACAAGCAATCTCTTGTACCACCTCAAAATTATCCAAGCAAAAGAGGGGGGCACTGCCCCCCCTTCTAGAACCGCCCCTGCTCTGTACAATTATGCTGTCAAAGAGCAGATCATAGTTACAAACCCTTTACTTTTATGAAAAGCATAATTTTAACATCAGTCAACCTATATAACACAAACTTAATTTAAATAAACAACAAATATGCAAATATATTTTTTTTAAAACCCATGTCTATTAGTATCATCTTCTTGTCAATAGTTTAAAAGGGTTAAAGCTAGTTTTTTTTAGCAACTAGCAATCACATTATAAAGAAATAGATCAATATTGATAACATGATGCTTTTATACTTGGTCTAAAAGGAGTAACCTAGTATTTATGATTATTGATTCGGGAGCACTGCAGAGAACGTGCCGCGTTAAAAATGCTTTTGTTCCGTTATAAAAAAAAAAAACAGGTTTATTTAACAGCATAAAGATGATAAATTGTCAATAGTTTTAAATCTCACGCAAATAGTCGGTCCGCTGTGACGCCGGTGCCTCTGTGATCTGGACGGCCGCGTTGGAGCTGCGGTGGCCGGTGAGAGTGTGTGCCCGCACCGCTGCCCAGCAAGACACGAGCTCCGGGTTGGCACGGGCCCAGGGGGGCAAAAAATAAAAAGTAGGAAATTGAAATACCCGATTGCCTTATTTTCACATTTGATGCGACAACACATGAGCTAAAAGTGAATCCTGTCTCCAAAATAGTCCGACGGATGAATTATTTAGAAGCCCACATCCGTTTCTTTTGCCCCCTCGGTGCCAATGCAATGAAATGTCGGGTTGAGTTACATTCCACGGCCTGCACACACCGGGATATCTAAGCCAAAAACGCTCTGATTCGCCCAGCAACACACACACAAGCATGCATTTTTATTTATATTTTATTCTCCCACCGCAGACGTGCAAATCGCGTGCAAACATGCTTCTTAAGAAGTGTTCGTATTTGTATGCACGCGGTGCAATCAACGCAGTGGATTTTACATAAAATATTCAGTGGTTAAATTCTACACCGTTTTGGGGAGAGGAGGTGGGACTCGGCTCCATCTTTCCCCGACATCAACAGGTCATCCCGGGACAAATGCAGCAACTGCGGGACTGATCCGCGAGACAAGACACCATTAACCGCTTACGCGATGCACGTGATCTCACTGATCCCGTATCAATACAGACGTCCAGAAACACGTGCAACCACTGCCAATGACATTATGCATGGCTAAAAAGTTGAGAAATAAGTGAGGATGCATGCAACATAAAGTGAGCTCTAATCAGCGAGTCTTTTAAGTGGTTAAAAGTTTTGCAAGCCCATCCCCCATCTAAAGCAATCGCACACCTTCACAAAAACAATTACCCCCCACTGCAACCCCCGTGAGTGCTCCTTGACCCTCGTGCATGCATGAAACACTCACCCCTCGCTTGCAATCTGCAGGAAAGTGTTCAAACGGAGAAGACTCTTCTCTTTCTCTCTGTCGATCTGTCGTTATTGGCAGCCATTCATTGTAAATACACAAGCAGAGAACAGAATTATCGAGGGGTGCATCATTTTGACCCCGTTTGGGACGCAGGTAGAGCACAGAGTCACCGATCACGGACAGACAGAAGGCAGTAAATTAACATTACCCAGTCTGAAGCGCCATTCAGCGTCAATGCATGCGTCTATTGCACTCCGCGTGCGCGCTCTGCTGATCTTGTGCACGAGACTATCGTGGTCTAGACTCTGGCACAGACAGGTGAACCCCTAGAGTGGTCTGGGTGCTACGTGCACAGCATGCCAACTCAGCTATGCATGGCAGGCACACTGGGAAAATGTGTCCATCATGGGCGATTCTAGGATTTAAGTCTTAGGGGGGCTCAGCCCCCAATGACACTATTAGATGTGCACATTTCATGTATTTTACTCTTTCTTCATTCTGATACCCGAGTTTATGAGATGGGAGGAGTAATTCCGATAGCACGTGAAGGCAGCATTATACTTCATTAAAATGAGCGTGTCTAATAAGAGCATTTTAACCATCATAAGCCAGACCCACAAATTATGCATATCATTTAGTGAACTGCTGTGCATGAGCATCAAGGTATACAAAAAAGACAACATTATAAGCCTAAAAGTAATTACAAGTGTTGATTACATTCTGATATCATTGTAATGACATTGGTCTCGCACTTCAAACAAGTGCAGTGTTGCTATATAACACTTTGGTACTGATTGCAAAATCACATTTTTAGGGGGGGGTTTGAAGACTTTCTATATAGGGTCTGACAACGCCTATGATGTCCATTTATATCGCTCTAAAAGGGGGGTAAATTAATTGGCATAAAGACAATTACAGTTTATGGAGCATGATTCTTAATTAATGGTTATTTTAGTCCACTGAATATCAGGCTTCCTCAACTCTTTAAAAACTGTGTTTAATTTATATCAGCCACAAACAGGAGCGGCACATTGTTTAAAAAAGTGGTGGGGACCATTTTGTGTGTGTGTGTGTGTGTGTGTGTGTGTGTGTGTGTGTGTGTGTGTGTGTGAGTGTGTGTGCGTGAGTGTGAGTGTGTGTGTGCGTGTGAGTATGTGTGTGCGTGAGTGTGAGTGAGTGTGTGTGTGTGTGCGTGAGTGTGTGTGTGTGCGTGAGTGTGCGTGCGTGAGTGTGTGTGTGTGTGTGTGCGTGTGTGGTTGTGCGTGTGCGCGTGTGTGAGCGTGTGTGTGAGTGTGTGTGTGAGTGCGTGAGTGTGAGTGTGTGTGTGCGTGAGTGTGAGTATGTGTGTGCGTGAGTGTGAGTATGTGTGTGCGTGAGTGAGTGAGTGTGTGTGTGTGCGTGAGTGTGTGTGTGCGTGTGTGAGTGTGCGTGCGTGCGTGTGCGTGTGTGTGTGTGTGAGTGTGTGCGTGTGGTTGTGCGTGTGGGCGTGTGAGTGTGTGTGTGTGTGTGTGAGTGTGCGCGTGTGTGGTTGTGCGTGCGTGTGTGCGTGTGTGGTTGTGCGTGTGTGTGCGTGCGTGCGTGCGTGCGTGCGTGTGTGTGTGTGTGTGAGCGTGTGTGTGTGTGTGTGTCTTATGCACAGATCATTTAAAGTAATCTTTTACCGTATCGGTGACCAATTAAAAGCACCAAAATAAATATTTCAAATTTGTCAACTTCGTCTCTGCCCGGATATACTTCTGGTTCTTCTTCGTTCATTGTTCAGGGGTAAAAATAAGTTCTAAACAGCCGAGCAAGGGTACACAGTAGGAGGCATTTAGAGGAGTATTTAAATATGAGGATGCTCAATAAAACCTTTACTAATGTGTCATTAAGGGGGCCTGGGTATCTCAGCGAGTACTAACGATGACTAACAACCCTGGAGTCGCGAGTTCGAATCCAGGCTGTGGTGAGTGACTCCAGTCAGGTCTCCTTAGCAACAAAATTGGCCTGGTTGCTAGGGAGGGTAGAGTCACATGGGGTAACCTCCTCGTGGTGGTGATTAGTGGTTCTCGCTCTCAATGGGGCGTGTGGTGAGTTGTGGAGAGTAGCATGAGCCTCCACATGCTGTGAGGCTCTGCGGTGTCATACACAACGAGTCACGTGATCAGATGCACGGATTGACGCTCTCAGAAGCGGAGGCAACTGAGACTCGTCCTCCTTCACCTGGATTGAGGTGAGTAACCGCGCCACCACGAGGACCTACTCAGTAGTGGGAATCGTGCATTCCAAATTGGGAAAAAAGGGGGTTAAAAACAAAACAAAAACTAATGTGACATTGAAATGTGTTATCAATGACTATTGCATCATACTATGAGTAGAATTCACATGAGGTCAGTAAAAGAAGTTGTTTTAACCACTCGATCATGATTTAAAGTAATATTTATGCAGTAGATTACGCTAATGCGCTAACACGCGGCCATAATATTCACCGATTACACTCTGTTATTGTAATATTTTATGACATTGATACTATTACAAAGATGTGTGTATAAAAGTGTGCAGAATAAAAAGACAAAAGAACGATTACGTTTGGTTACGATGAAAGGAAAAGTCTGGGTTCAATACAAGTTATGCTCAATCGAAAGCTTATGTGGCATAATACCGATAACCACAAAAAATATTTTCGATTAGGTTACAGTGAGACACTATATGGAAGTCAATGGGGCCAATTTTTGGAGGGTTTAAAGGCTGTGAAGCTTGTTGTTTTATAAAAGCCCTTACATTTATTCTTCTGTTAAAACGTGTGTATGTTTTTAGCTGTAAAGTTATTTAAATTGTCATTTTAGGGTTTACGTCATTTCGTCGACATGGCAACAAAGTTTACAATTTGGATATAAATTTAACAGAAAAGGTTTTATTTTATCACACTAAAATCATGTTAACACACATATTGTTTACATCTTGTGGCTATACTTTTGAAACAGTGAGTATTATATGGATTGGCCCCCATTGACCTCCATTGTAAGTGTCACTGTATCTCAGAGGTTGAAATATTTTTTTGTGGTAATCAAAATTAAGCCACAAATGCTGTCGATTGAGCTTAAGTTGTATAGCACCCGGAATATTACTTTAAAATCAGACAGTCACTGTCGGGCATTTTTGGAGGATATTTCCAGTCATGCCAGTGCAGCTCCTATCTACTTGAATGGGGAAAGGCCGAAATCTCAAATACGGTTGGTCAAGATTACGAACAAATGACATATTTTAAATCAACAATAAAATCTGACAATACTGGAATCATAAATTGAGATTCTTTACCCCAGATTACGCTAAAAAACGCAATTTTCCTGGCTTGTATAGTTAATGTGCATGCGCATTCTAGAGATGATTGACACGCGATGTCTGTATCTAAAAGGTGATTGGCTCTTTTTACTGTAAGGCGGGACTTTCTTTCTACATCCGTTGACCGTTGGCTCAGAGCACTGATCTATATATATATATGTTATATATATAGATCAGTGGCTCAGAGCCATTCGTTTTGATCAGAACGCATGCGCAGTGTCTGGCGTCACTGCATAGCGTTCTGTACTCGCAGGTTTCCGTACTCCGTAGTTCAAATACAGGATATGCTACACGTGAGTTACTACCGAAAACACACAAGCTAACAGATCACTGTTAAAGTGTACAGTTAACGATTATATTTATTTTAATTAAGAATTGATACAGCAGCGGTAAGTTTGTGTCGGAAGGCGAGATAAAGTTGCTGCAAAAATTATGGCTAACCAGCATAGTTAAAATTGGAATGATTAGTTTAAAATGCTTTTATGTTATTGTGCATGATGCTATTACAATTGCGTTCATATTCAAAACATTCATCCTTAAAGTAAAAATTGTGATCATCTCTGCTGAAAAAGAAATTGCTAAAACCAGCCTATGCTTGTTGGCTGGTCGTAGCTGATTTAAGCTGGTCATCCGAGTCAAACCCCCTTTTATCTGTATTTTCAGCAGGAATGGGTCATGAAGTAAAGAAACAGATGGACATTTTAATAGATATTTTCATTATGATGGTCATTGTTTATGCTTGTTTTTTAACCCTTCAATTTAAAAAAGTTACTCAGAGGTCCTTAGGGGACATACATGTCCGTTTAAAAAAATTGCCATAATAATATTATATTTATATTTTTAACCAACATCAGTCCTGAACATATAACTACCATATATTCATTCAGTTTTATGATTTTAACCATATAAATGCCAGTTTGTTTACATAATGCCACTGTTGTTTTACACACACACACACACACGTCTCAAAACACACACAATTTTAGCTGCATCATTTATTAAATTGTCCTGCAGTGCTCGATAATACAGTAAACAGAAAATAGGGGAAAAGCATGTATTTGCTCCATAGGCTAAACATGAGGAAAAATGGCGCCATCTGGTGGAAAATATAAAAATAAACATTTTGAAGCCAGGGCTCGGGAATGAAAACAGAATATCATAGAATACATGATTTTATTCTCTAATGGCACTGGGGTCAATTATTGCAGTTTAATGGGTTTCAATGGGGACATTTTTGTCTTGAAGGACCCGAGTGTAACTACTTTGTGTACACAGTGTGTTATAGATGCATTATAGGAACTGAATACACACCTTTGTTAAAATTCATACTTTTGACATTAACACAGCCAAAATGATGGAGAACGCTAAAATGCAAAAGACAAACATGTCCCCATGAACGCACAAGGGTAGGTTGATAAAGTGCTGCTATATGTGTTTATTAAGCACTTACTAACTATAACTAATACATTTTACATTAACAGGTTGCAAGGCATTTATTCAGTAGATGCTAGTCAGAAGTGCACGTCAAGTTTCCCTGACTGCTCTACGCTTCTCATTATTACTCCCCAAGGAGCGACCCTCCTTCCCTCAAATCCTCACTACAGGACACATTTGTGTCTTTAAAACATTCAGGACTATGGATGGCAAGAAACAACTAGAAGAATCCCAGGACACCACCAGTGCTGGCGCAGACAGTGTGACCACAGCTGTACCAGCGGAGGACACCGATCCTTCCAGTTCCACAGAACCCAGCCAGAACTCATCCACAGAGTCGGGACTTTTGCCGGGAGAAACCGTTGTTAGAGAGGGAAAGGCAACAATTTTATTCCCCAGTGCCAATGAGGTGTTCTACAACCCCGTGCAGGAGTTCAACAGAGATCTAACGTGAGGATGCAATTAAGCGTGACTTGTGGTTTGTTGTTGTTTAATGTCCCATTTAAATCTATAAACCTCTCTGTTCAGGTGTGCGGTGATCACAGAGTTTGCCAGGGAGCAGCTGGCACAGAGAGGTGTCCGGATACTGGTCCCGGGTGAGAAAGACAGAGTCGTGGTCCACCTGTCCGAGGAGAAGAATGGAAAAGCGGATGAGGAAGAATTAGAAAAGTCTGAGAATGAGCAGGAAAAGGTGGAAGCGAGTGTTGAAAAGGAGTACGTCACTGCCACTGTGGGGGAGCGATGTGAGGTCTGTGTGTATTACACGTTTACATTTGCAGCATTACTTTTGAAGTGATGTAGTAAATGAGTTTTTAGGGTATATAAGAATTTTCCTTTTTGGGTGAACTATCCTTTTAAATAGTGTTCCTTCTTTCTGTCTTCAGCAAGGTTTGCGTGTTCTGGAGGGTCTGTCTGCTTCAGGTCTGCGTTCTGTCCGGTTTGCTCTGGAGGTTCCTGGACTGAAGAGCATCACTGCTAATGATTATTCGGCTAAAGCTGCTGCTCTGATCGCCCGCAACGCAGAACACAACAACGTTTCCCACATACTGCAAGCCAGCCAGAGAGATGCCAGGTGTGTGTGTGTGTGTGTGTGTGTGTGTGTGTGTGTGTGTGTGTGTGTGTGTGTGTTTTGTATTCTGTTGCAGCTTACTTTTTTTACACACTCATAGACGTCTGTTTGCTACAGTGCCTTGATCCCGCCACGGAGGGGGAAAAAACCCCAGTAATTGTGACTTAATTTTTAAAAATTGTGATGGTTTTCGGAATTTCCACTTTATATCTCGCAATTCCGACTTTATTTCTCGCAATTCCGACTTTATATCTCGGAATTCCGACTATATATCTCACAAATCCGACTTTGTATCTTCCAATTCCGACTTTATATTTCATAATTGTGACATTATATCTTGGAATTTCCACTTTGTATCTTGGAATTTTGACTTTATATCTTGCAATTGGGAACGTTTATCTCGCAATTCCGACTTTGTATCTTCCAATTCCGACTATATATCTCACAAATCCGACTTTGTATCTTCCAATTCCGACTATATATCTCACAAATCCGACTTTGTATCTTCCAATTCCGACTATATATCTCACAAATCCGACTCTGTATCTTCCAATTCCGACTTTATTTTTCATAATTGTGACATTATATCTCGGAATTTCCACTTTATATCTCGGAATTTTGACTTTATATTTAATTATTGTGACGTTTCTTGGAATTTCCTCATATCTCGGAATTTCCACTTTATATCTCGCAATTCCAATTTTATTATGAATAATTGTGACGTTTCTTGGAATTTCCACTATATATCTTGCATTTGGGACTTTTTATCTCGCATTTCCGACTATATATCTCAATCCGACTTTGTATCGCACAAATCCAACTTTATTTTTCATAATTGTGACTTCATATTTTGGATGGTTTCAAGATAGCTGCTTCGGTGTGGAGCTCTCTTTTATTACTTTGTTTTTCAAGTTTTTTTGTCACTCTTTCCCGATCAGTTTCACCAGGGATGAACTGCTGAATATTCAGCAGAGCAAACCTGATCATTTTTTGCCGGTGTTTGATTATTCTGGCGTTTAATTAGACATCTTAGTTGGAGGCTCAGCAGTGCTCGACAAGCGACCCAAAAGACGCACGCGAGGGAAGCGAACCGGCGTGCTTGTGAAGATTCGGCGACGTGGATTTAGGACTCCGCTGCTGAGTATTCATCTGGCGAATGTCCACACCCTCGCCAACAAAATGGACGAACTGCTTCTGCTCAGTCAAACAAATATGGACTTTTCTAACTCCGCTGCTCCGTGTTTCACGGAAACCTGGCTGAGTGAAGCCATCCCGGACAGCGCGTTTCATCTGCCGGCTTCCAGCTGTTCAGAACGGTGGAACATGATTTTACATCAACGAAAGTTGGTGTACAGATGTAACGGCACGCTGTCCTAATTTAGAAGCGCTTTTCATCAACTGTAAGCCTTTATACTAGCTGCGGGAGTTTTCCTCGTTCATTCTGGTGAGTGTTTATATCCCGCCACAAGCGTGCGTAAACTCAGCGTTGCAACAGCTGGCTGATCACATCACAGACATGGAGCATCAACACCCGGACTCGCTCAATAAAGCTAACCTCAACTGTGAACTGCCAAAATACACATCACATGCCCCACCTGAGAAAGTAATATATTAGACCACTGCTACACAACAATAAAGGATGCATATCACGCTCGAGCAGCTTTAGGACTCTCTGATCACTGTCTGGTTCGTCATCTCCTGACCTACAAGCAGAAACTAAAATCAGCTAAGCCTGTAGTAAGGACTGTAAAGAAGTTGATCAGCTAGCAGTCCGGTGCGTTCACAACAACACGTTGAACACGCTCAAAACAGTGGAGATGATAGTGGACTTCAGGAGAAATCCCCGCGTGCTTTCCCCCTCTCAATACTGACTACCACTGTGGTAGCAGTGAAACCATTCAGGTTTCTTGGCTCTACCATCTCTCAGGACCTGAAGTGGGACACCCACATAGACTCCATTGTGAAGAAGGCTGAGGAAGTTCAACCTGTGACAGGAGCTGCTGGTTTGGTTCAGCCACCAAAATCAGACAGAAGGAAACCACAATGGACATTCAGGACTGCTGAGAGAACTATATATAAAATAAACTCAAGTTTACAAGAACTAAAGTCACATTGTGAGATAAAGAATTGCCTTTTGTATTTTGCTTTGTTCTCTTGGCCATAATGTGTTTATATGTTACACTAATTTATCAAAAGCAAATATTTATGTGCAATAATGCACATTTGTTTGTTGCATTAGAATCTCAATATGGGGTTCAAAGATTTTTAGGCTATTTAGGTTTTTGTTTGGTTAATAATGCCCCATGCTTTCCCAACAATAGATTACAAAAATGTCTTGTTTCCATTGTTAAATGAAAACCATGTGTCCAGTATGGTGATGTATGAGGCGAAAGGACGGAAAGAACGCTATGATGTCATAGATCTGGACCCTTATGGAAGTCCCTCCTCGTTTCTTGATGCAGCTGTGCAGGCGGTCAGTGAGGGAGGTGAGCCTGTCTCGTCCTTGCAGCGTTACTGGTCTCACACACAGAATGTGATCGGTCTCTCTCTGTTTTTCAGGTTTGCTGTGTGTCACTTGTACTGACATGGCTGTAATGGCTGGAAACAGTGGGGAGACATGCTACAGCAAATATGGCTCTATGTCCATAAAGTCCAAATACTGCCATGAAATGGTAAGCTGTGCTCACTGCCACATTGTGTGTTTGAAAGGAAGGATGGAAAGCAGAAAACTCTTCACATAACCTCTCTTTTTGTGCGTGTTCCAGGCTCTGCGTATAATCCTGCACAGTTTAGACCAGAAAGCAGCCGTGTATCAGCGTTACATTGAGCCTCTCCTGAGTGTGAGTGTGGATTTCTACATCCGTGTATTCGTGAGAGTCAGAACGGGCCAGGCCATGGTCAAAAACTCTGCAAGGTAATGCACACACACAAGAATGCTTGGGGGCGGCTGTGGCTCAGGTGGTAGAGCGGTGTTGTCCACTAATCGCAGGGTTGGTGGTTTGATTCCCGGCCCACGTGACTCCACATGCCGAATGTCCTTGGGCAAGACACTGAACCTCAAGTTGCTCCCAATGTCAGGCTAGCACCTTGCATAGCAGCTCTGCCACCATTGGTGTGTGAATGGATGAATGAGTCTAGTTAACCCATGCATGACTGTGTGTTGCAGTAAGCAGGCGCTGGTGTATAACTGTGTTGGTTGTGGTGCGTTCCATCTGCAGAGGATGGGGAAGAGGACGATTCAGGGAAAACAGTGAGTATTTATTACCTCCGTGATCATGTGTTTTTATCTCCTGTTTTGCTTCGTATAATCCTGGATCAATACAAGTTAAGCATAAAGTTGTCTTTAAAAAAAGCAACAAATCAAGGTTACAGTGAGCCACTTATAATGGAGGTCAATGGGGCCAATTTTTGGAGGGATTAAAGGCAGAAATGTGAAGCTTTTATTTTTATAAAATGTGAGTTTTAGGGTTTGTTGACATTACAATGTCATTGCAACGAAGTTGTTAAATTAGAAAAGGTTAGTAAGTGATGTTATCGCATTAAAATCATGTTAACATGCATATTGTTTACGTCTTGAGTATTTTAACGTTTATAAATGGACCCCATTGACTTCCATTGTAAGTGTCTCACTGTAAACCAGATTTTTTTGTGTTTTTTAAAGAAAAGGTGGGATGAGTCAAAATGCTGTCGATTGAGCTTAACTTGTATTGAACCGGAATATTCCTTTAATACATATTTGGGTTATTCCATGCCAAATCAACCAAATGTGAGAAATATTTTATTTTATTTTATTAATGGTTTTTCTAAAGAGAGATAAATTTAAATGAGGATGAAAGCCAAAATATTAAATGGCATGGATCTGTATTTACCGAGTAATCCATTGTTTTGTAGGGGGAGATCAATATGACAATTTTCACATATGATTAAAGAGCAAAACTAGAAGTAAAAAGATAAACATAGAAAGGTGGCAGCATCATGGTTGAATCTTTACCCAGAGATAGAGTTGAAGTCAGAAGTTTACATGCATACATACATTTGTTTAACCACTCCACAGATTTCATATTAGCAAACTATATTTTACGCAAGTCGATGCTGGAGAAAACAGGTAGACGAGTATCTATATCCACAGTAAAACGAGTCTTTACCGACATAACCTGAAAGTCTGCTCAGCAAGGATGAAGCCACTGCTCCAAAACCACCATAAAAAAGCCTGACTCCTACTTTTAGGAGAAATGTCCTCTGGTCTGATGAAACAAAAATGTAACTGTTTGGCCATAATGACCATCGTTATGTTTGGAGGAAAAAGGGTGAGGCTTGTGTAACCCACACAAGGTTACTGGAGTGCAATCCTCTACTCCGCCAGAGGGTGGCGCGAATTTTCTAGCGACACTCACTTTTCCTTTCTTCCGGTGGAGACGTTGCGAGAAAGCATCAATGGCTGGTTGACTCAGAGCCGCATGACTCTGTGAGCTCAAGATACTTCCGATTGTTTTTTAGAGAGAGATAGAGAGAGAGAGATCATCTGAACCTGACCCTGACGGGTTACAAGTGGCGAGCCAAACGCAGAAGTCGACAGTGAACGAACCAAGAGCCTGGTGTGGCCAGCCGTGGCATCTTTGGAGCCATCATTATCCTGTTCCTTCATTTGAGATACAGATAAGATCACACGTAAACCTACCCGGGTAGTGAGAAGAACATACTTACTTCAAGAAACACACACACACCAAGAACTTTCATGGACTCAAAAGGAAGCAACTTTAATTTCTTTAACTCTGTTTGGAAAAATTTCTCAAAGAGACACTTTTTGTTTGGAGTTATTTATTTTTGGTCCCTTTATTGCACGCCTGTGCACTCAGGAAGCCGGCTTAGGTAGGCAGAGACTGTGGCTCAATCGGGCGGCTGTGGCTCAGTTGGTAGAGCGGGTCGGCCACTAATCGGTTGGTGGTTCGAATCCTGGCCCACAGGACTCCACATGCCGAAGTATCCTTGGGCAAGACACTGAACCCCAAGTTGCTCCCAAGTTGCTCCCAATGGCAGGTTAGTGCCTTACATAGCAGGTCTGCCGCCATTGGTGTATGAATGTGTGTGTGAATGGGTGAATGAGATGCAGTGTAAAGCGCTTTGAATACCATTAAGGTTAAAAAGTCGCTATATAAGTGCAGACCATTTACCATTTGTGTTGTCTGTTCTCTGCTGACCGTTTAGGCTCCGTAGTCGTACCTAGAGTTTCTGATATTGGCTCAGTTTTGGTTCATAGCTAATCAAATTAGTTATCAGTTGCACTTACCTAGAATCACGGGTTACACTTGCAAGCCGAAGAACACCATCCCAACCGTGAAGCATGGGGGTGGCAACATCATGTTGTGGGAGTGCTTTGCTGCAGGAGGGCTTCACAAAATAGATGACATCATGAGGAAGGAAACTGATGTGTATATATTGAAGCAACATCTCAAGACCTCAGCCATGAAGCTAAAGCTTGATCGCAAATGGGTCTTCCAAATGGACAATGACCCCAAACATACCTTCAGAGTTGTGGCAATGGCTTAAGGGCAACAAAGTCAAGGTTTTAGAGTGGCATCACATCACCTGTCCTCAATAATCCGATAGAAATTTGTGGGAAGAACTGAAAAAGCATGTACGAGCAATGAGGACTACAATCCTGACTCAGTTACACCAGTTCTGTCTGGAGGAATGGGACGAAATTCCAGCAACTTATTGGGAGAAGCTTGTGGAAGGATACCCAAAAACGTTTGACCCAAGTTAAACAATTTAAAGGCAATGCTACCAAATACTGTAAACTTCTGACCCACTGGGAATGTGATGAAATAAATAAAAGCTGAAATATATCATTCACTCCACTATTATTCTGACATTTGAAATGTTTTATATAAAGTCGTGATCCGAACTGATCTTAGACGGGGAATGTTTTCTACGATTAATGTGTATTAATGTTATGTCAGGAATTGTGAAATTTATTTGGCTAATGTGTATGTAAACTTCTGACTTCAACTGTAGGTTGGCTTATAACTAAAATCAGTTGACTTCAACACCCCTTGTTGCTTTATACACCAATGGTGAGTCCAAAAATTGGGAAAATAAAACAGAAAATCTGCTGTTTTTCCAAAGTTGGAGTGCTCATAACTCCAGAAGTATTAAATATATCTTAGTATCCTTTAACATTCTGGTTCAAAACAAACTTTCCTTTTTGTATCGTAATTTCAAAGGCCCTATATGGTTAACTCCATGAAATATGGAGCTCTCAATGTGGCTCCATTACAAATTGTTCCATTTGATACGTTTTCATTAGTCGAAAACCAAATGTGGGTCACATGGTATGAAGCTAGTTTTTCTTGTCCAACAAAACAAAGATCTGAAGGACAAATAATGTTAAAACTAGAAATGTACTTTTTTATTCATTCACATAAAAACTCATGTCAAAATCTCCAATTTTGAAAGTCCAAAAACCCCACTAGTATTAACAATAAGTGACACATGTGGCTCTTTAGGAAGTGCAATACCTATGTCTAGTTTTTGGGTTCCTAATGCATCATTAGGGGTTCAAACATCAAAGTTGATTAAACTTTTACTGATTTTCTGCTTATACTGTTTCTGTACTAAAAGTGTCTGAGTGTTAGTGACCAAATCATATGTGAAAATTGTCATTTTGACACCCCTCTGCAAAATAATGGATTACTCCGTTAACATTGATCCATTACATTTCATATTTTAGCCTTTATCATTATTATATGTTAATCTTTCACCGGTAACAATATGACCAAAATCTAAATTTGGAGTTGGGGTTAGGTTAGGTTAGAGTTGACAGAACGACCCATGACCTCGTGTGTAATTGTCGCCTTTAATTGCGTATGTTTCAGTATGAAGTATTCTGCAGCCACAGGACCTCCTGTAGGTTCTAATTGTGAACACTGTGGACAGAGACACCAGGTATGCACTACTAAACACACATGATGTACACGCTGGGGACATTTCTCCCCTTTAAACATGAGGTAGCTTTGACCAACCAGACAAAAACATTGTCTGGATCTTCAGTTTATTCCTAGTATTCTAATTAAAAATATATATTTTACTATAGCACATATATAGGTGATGAAAAAGCATGTGATGTAACATTTGCACAATTTTATTTTAATATATTTCACCATTTTCATTGGTCCCCCAGTTAGGTGGTCCAATATGGGCGGAGCCTCTCCATGACATCATATTTGTTCAGAAAGTTCTGGGTGCTGTCTCAGGGAATCCCACCCGTTTCAGAACGTCCAAGCGAATTGAAGGGGTACTGAGCATGGTGACGGAGGTCAGTCGATTATACAGTAGACCGATATATCGGTTTTAACGATTAATCGGTGCCGATAGTTGCTTTTTGGAACTATCGGTTATGGGCAAAAATCTATGCCGATCAAATCCATGTATTCAATCAATAAATATAATATTTTGCACATGATTTTTTGTTACATGTTTATTGTTTAAAACATCATTTGGACTATTTCAAGTATTTACATTTACATTTACTTAAAAAGCGGTACTGTCTCTTTAAGAAAACCCAGCATTTCTGTAAAGAGCGTCTGTAGATGAGCACAAATTAACGAGGACTCGGGTTGTGCATGGAGTAAAAGATCAATCGTGGGATTTAAGTATTGATATCGAGATTGTTCATCGGGAAATCCGATATTTTTATGTTTATGTGTTCCTCAGTGGGCAGCGCTGAAGGGATCTACAGTATAACTGCGTCCTCGAGGTGAAATGAAAACAATCACTGACACCTCGTGGGGATTTGCTGTATCAAAATCGTTTATCAGCGACAATATCCATAATTTCATCCTCTTTTCGATGCATATTTTGATTAGACATTAAAGTGTAAGTGAGGGTGTGCAAAGAGAAATACGACTATATCGAAAACTGCACATGCAATGTGTCTTCAACGTCATCTCTTGTGAATAATAATAATAATAATAATAAACCTTATTCATCATTAAAAACTCATCTGATGAAAAATATAGGCTAAGCAAAGCTTTATTTGGTTATTACTTATATATTACTATCGGTTGATTTCTACACTTAATATCAATCATCATTTGGATGATAATATCTTATGTGTGCAGCAATTGACTGCTGTGTGTAACTGAATTGAGAATGAATGTTAATAGTTGTAGTGGTGTGTTTCAGGAGCTGCGGGACGTTCCTCTGTACTACGTGTTGGATCATCTGAGCAGCACAGTTCACTGCAACACACCACCAATGCTGCAGTTCAGGTAACATGCACACGGGATGTCCAGTTGCTCTCCATCACTGATGTTTAGCTTTTGACTAACGACATTTCTCATTGAAAAGATCAAATGCCTGACATAAGTACCTGATTTTGAATTTGAGTTGCTTAAAATGGTGAAAGCAACTTATGGAGTTGTTTAACCCCTTAAACTCCGGTGCATATTTGGGCTGCCGCCCGCCATTTTTCACACTCAAATTTAAAAGCTCACCATTCACACATACTGTGGACTAATTGCCAAAATTTGGTCTAATTTTTCAGAGAACCCCCCAAATAAAATGAAAAAAAGACTCCAATTATTTATAAATTTTTTAATGCATTTAAAATCATATGATAAACAAATTTGTTTTAGCAAAAAAAGCAAATAAATGTGTTGTTGTCCTAACTTTGTAAACATGTAATTCTGGTTCTGTTCATTCTTCCTCTATTTCAAAAGTCTCATTTTATTCCACTAGATGGCAGAAGTCACTAGATAAAATAACATTTCCTCTATCAGCTTCCATCACAATATACAGATCTGAAATGTAGGTGGCGCTCTAATGCATGTTTGCTCTCACAGATGTGCTCGTCCATAGACATTCAGTCTAATGTTCAGTTCAAGCACCACCCTTGATGTTTCATTGAATATCTCGGCCTCTGAGTGGACTACAAGCTCAATCTAGGTGTCATTAGAGAGCTGAGATCCTCCCCTTTGCAGTGATATATAAAATTGTATCATCCATATTTGAAACCATATTTTGTTTTGCATTCTTTTCTTGCTGGACTTCATATTTTGTTCTGGACATCTAAGATATAACATTGGATTATTCACACAAGCAAGCTCACAGACAAGTAAAAAAATGGCAAATTGTTTAAAAAAAACTCCCTAAGGTAAAAGCAGATATAAAGTTTTTGCCTATTTGAGGCTGACAGCAACAGTTATCCGAGCTTATATGAGACTTTTGTATTGAATTACTTACAGAAATCATATTTTACTTTGTGGTACTTTTGAAAGTCTTTCGAACTGTCATATTAGGGCAACAAAATAGCCTATACAGTCACATTCCTGAGAGTGAGAGCTTTCATTCGATATATAACTTGTCTGTTTAGGTGCTATGTGAAGGACTTTTATTTTTATATAAATATTTGTACCCCATTACCTCTGAGGGGGGCACTAATTTTCAACGCAAAGTATTTGAGGCCTTCTTTTGTTATTTCAAATAATATAAATGCATATGTGATGGTTATCTTTGAAAAGTTCAGTTTGTAATCTTTATAATGATACCTCATATGGCTGACTTGTGTATATGGAGACTTTAACAATTTAAGCGTAACTTTGGCAATGTAGCGCCCCCCCCTTAGATCCACCGCTGGGTCCGTAGATTTAAAGCAGTTAAACACAGATGTGTTTTTATATATATGAATTTGTATGCAAACTCATTATATATATTAACATATTTCAAAGTCAGTCACACAATTGTATTTTTGCATTTTTTGTGTGCTAAATATTCAACATATGAGGGCGTTTCTTAAACTTCGGGCACTTTTAGCACTCTGGACACTAAACACACTAGTAACATGGTTTGGGAAAGAAGGAAGTGGGAACCGGATTAACAATTAACAATACTTTAATCAACGCAAACGCTGAACTGATCCATCAACACTCATTCACATAGCGGCCGCGTGCATCTCTCTCCCGCTGATTGAGCAACTCCGTGCCGGGCGTGAATCCTCTCGGCCCATCCATGCCCCCCTCCTCGTTACATACCCCCACCGCACATTTCAGGCTGAATCTAGTTTGCCCCTTCGGCCATGCCGTCGCCGGCTGGTGTTCCCTGCCTCCTGGGATCCTGGGTAGGATGAGGGGAGGGAGAGGGAAGAGAGAAAGAGAGCAGGAGAGACAGAGGGGCGAGAGAGAGAAAAGAGAAGAAACGCTCTTCTTCGGGCCGATCCTCAGCCGCTCCAGCGTGCTCCTCTCCCCCTTTGGTGGCCGGCAGCAGCTGCTCCGTCCCCTGGGGGACAGCAATAGTGGCTCCGCATCCTCCACCTCCCGGCGGACGGCAGAGACTCCACCATTCCCTGGCAGACAGCAACGGGCACTTCCGCCTCCTGGCGGACGGCAGCGGGACCTCCGACGGCAACGCCGGCTCTGCTTCCCGATGGATGGGACAGGTTCCTCCACCTCCTGGCGGACGGCAGCGGGCTCCTCCGTCCCCTTAAATTAAAGTTTAATATTGAAAGTCTGTTCTTGGGACAAGACTAAAAATATAAAATCTGTACATTTCCAATTTAGTTTTAATGTGACCTTCAAATAACAAAAAAAGCTGAAAAAAGCCCCTTGGACTTGAGATGGCCAGAAGTTGAAGAAACACTATGTTGAAAGAATAGTCATTGTGTGCGTAATATTGTCAAATTCTTTTCGAGTGTGTCTTCACCTTCTGCTGTTGTGTAGATCAGCCCTCCTGCACGCCGGACACAGAGTTTCTCTCTCTCATGCCTGTAAGAATGCAGTGAAGACCGACGCTCCCGCTGGGGTGTTATGGGATATCATTCGCTGCTGGGTGAGTGACCAACATCCACCTCTTTAAAAATCCTCAAACTCAAGCTTCATTGTCTTATGCAGGTTCTCTGTCTGTTTGTTTGTCAGGAGAAGTCCAATCCTGTAAAGAGAGAGAGGTTATCAGAAACCAGTCCTGCCCACCACATCCTCTCCACAGAGCCAACGTAAGTGTTTGACATTGAGATTCACACTTTATTTAATGTTGCTGTGCAACTTAATAATGATAATGTACATATACACTTCATGTAAAAATACTTACAAACTATATTAGGCTAAAAATACACTTAAAAACAGCATCTTAAAAAGTCACGTGGTAGTTCAGTTCACATGATTCAATACAATTACATCAAATACTTTAGAATACAATGTATTATTTACTACCATATTATTGATCATAAGTCAATCATTGACACACAGTTCACATTAATCCATTTCACAAGTGAATTTATTCAAAAGTTTTATTATGAGGGCTTGTTTAAGGGCCCGTCAATGTACACCTGCGTCAGACATGCTTGTGTAGCGTCTCGGGTGCGTCGCATCATAAACCTAAAATGTTTAGGTCACTGTGTCAAGTTAAATATAGTTTAATACTTTAAACACATGTTGAGATCCCTTAGTTGTCTTAGTGTGCTCCATCAAGTGTTTTAAACGCAAGAATGTAACGCATGTTTGTGTTGTGGGTTGTTTTCTTCACTGTATAAACTGTGAGTTGCTCATACAGCTGAAATTCTATGTGACATTCAATTCCCAAACCCTCTTTGGGAACTGGCCAAGCATGTCTAAAGACCTAAACCCTATTGAGCATCTGTGGGGCATCCTCAAACGGAAGGTGGATGAGCACAAGGTCTCTAACATCCACCAGCTCCGTGATGTCGTCATGGAGGAGTGGAAGAAGACTCCAGTGGCAACATGTGAAGCTCTGGTGAACTCCATGCCCAAGAGGGTTAAAGCAGTGCTGGAGAATAATGGTGGCCACACAAAATATTGACACTTTGGGCCCAATTTGGACATTTTCATTTAGGGGTGTACTCACTTTTGTTGCCAGCGGTTTAGACATTAATGGCTGTGTGTTGAGTTATTTTGAGGGGACAGAAAATTTACACTGTTATACAAGCTGTACACTCACTACTTACATTGCAGCAAAGTGTCATTTCTTCAGTGTTGTCACATGAAACGATATAATCAAATATTTACAAAAATGTGAGGGGTGTACTCACTTTTGTGCGATACTGTCGACTATTTATTTATTTTTCTTCTATATATACTGTGTGTGTGTGTGTATATATTTATATATATATATAATTTTTTTTTTAGGACTGAGAAATGCAAGCTTGTAGTACCACCTGTTGACTCCAGAGGGCAGTAAGTGAAATTTCAGCTGTATGAGCAACTCACAGTTTATACAGTGAAGAAAACAACCCACAACACAAACATGTGTTACATTCTTGCGTTCAAAACACTTGATGGAGCACACTAAGACAACTAAGAGATCTCAAGATGTGTTTAAAGTATTAAACTATATTTAACTTGACACAGTGACCTAAACATTTTATGCTTATGACGCAACACACCCGAGACGCTACACAAGCATGTCTGACGCAGGTGTACATTGACGGGTCCTTAAACAAGCCCTCGTAATAAATCTCCAACTGATTGACAAATTCACTTGGTGGGGTATTGCTTTCCTTGGAGGAAAAACCAAACAATACATGGTAGTAACTTTTTGTTAGTGATACTTTAACTCTCACTGTCCCCAGTGCAATGATATGTCAATGTGATCTCATTTAGTCTCCAGGCCTGTTTTGAGATCCGAGAGGACGCAAACCCTCAGTCACGGAAACGTCACCTCACCCGTTTCCAGGAGAACCCACAAGCCAACTGGGGACCTAAAGCACGAGCCAAAGCTGGGTGAGTGACACTACTTCTATTCTCAGCGTCCTTGAGCTCATTTAAATGTGCAAATAATCATTTTCCTCTCTTGTTTAGTGGGGGAATCGCATCTGAGCTGGAGGACAAGAGAAAACATTTTCAGGGTAAAAGGAAACATCAGATCACAGACTCCTCTCAACTCAAGAACTTCCCCTGCAAGAAATTCCGAAAGGTACGTTCACTCCGATTCGTCATATGTTGACGAATCTGTTCATTCCTTAAAAAGCTGCTTCCTTTCTTTTGTAGGGAACGTGTACACATGGGGAAAAGTGCTGCTACTCTCATGAATCCGAACAAGGAGCCATTGAGGACAAGATGGAATAATATTTCTCATTACATCAGACAGCTGTGACCGCATGTGTCATGACCAATCAGAACTAGCTAACTGGCTTTATTTAACGGACATTTTTTTTCTCTTATCCAGGTTCGCTCCGATTTGTACCTACAATTTGTGTTACATTAACTTGAGTCGTTTACTGTAAGTTTTGCTCTCCACGGCATGCATAAGTGGGACACATTCTTAAATTTAGTTTTACTTACAAAATGTCTTCTTTTTGCCTGGCAAATAAAAAGCAAGTGAATGTGCCGTTGTTTTTAATAATGTACCAGAGGATGAACAGAACACAGATCATGCATCATTTAAAACATTTACATTTATTCAATTATTAATTACAAATGTGAAAACATCAGATGCACAGTAGAAAAATATAAGATTAAAAAAATCTTGCACAAATGAGATCTTGATGATGACTCCCTAAAAACATGATGATTGATTTTAGTCTCCAGCACCAGTTCTGGTAAGATTATGCTTGATTTTGTGGTGATTTTGTGTTCATTATAGTTCAGCTGTTGGACAATCCAGCGTAAATCTCTGACGGGATAGCTTGTCAGTTTTAATGCTGTCGCACCCTTAACAGGAAGGTGCGGATCTCCATTGGGTTTAGTGTGACTTCCCATGGTGAGGGGTCTCTTTCACTGAGAGGAAGGGCTTTTGCGGTCTTATCTGAAAGACAAAAATATCCAACACTTTAATTGCACAACAACGTGATCTATCGGACACATTTTGAATTATTGTTATAAAAAAAAAAGCCACAAAATGGACAATCTAATGTTTTATAATAAGAGGGGGAAACAGGACAGTCTTTTTACCTGTGTATCCTATTCACAATTCCTATATATTAGCCAAAATTGACATTTCATTATTTAAATGCATTAAAGCTGAATATGTATACTGAGAATATGTGCGTACTCCGGGTAGGGAATGAGGTATTGCTCCAAGTGAAGGAGTTCAAGTAACTCGGGGGCTTGTTGACGAGTTAGGGGACAATGGAGCGGGAGGTTGGCCGGAGAATCGGGGCAGCGGGGGCGGTATTGCACTCGCTCTATCGCACCGTTGTCACGAAAAGAGAGCTGAGCCGGAAGGCAAAGCTCTCGATCTACCGGTCAATTTTTGTTCCTACCCTTACCTATGGTCATGAAGGTTGGGTCATGACCGAAAGAACTAGGTCGCGAGTACAAGCGGCCGAAATGGGCTTCCTCAGAAGGGTGGCGGCTTCTCCCTTAGAGATAGGGTGAGGAGCTCAGTCATCCGTGAGGAGCTCGGAGTAGAGCCGCTGCTCCTTTGCATTGAAAGGAGTCAGTTGAGGTGATTTGGGTAACTGGTAAGGATGCCCCCTGGCCGCCTGCCTAGGGAGGTGTTTCAGGCGCGCCCAGCTGGGAGGAGGCCTCGGGGAAGACCCAGGATTAGGTGGAGAGATTACATCTCCACACTGGCCTGGGAACGCCTCGGGGTCCCCCAGTCAGAGCTGGTTAATGTGGCTCGGGATAGGGAAGTTTGGGGCCCCCTGCTGGAGCTGCTGCCCCCGTGACCCAACTTCGGATATGCAGTTATAACAACTGTAAGTAGTTCATTCACGGGTTGATTTCCTCAAACTAAGCACGTCTCTTTGGTACAGAGAACACTGAAATAGTTTGACGTGACCTCACAATAAATTTACCATGGTTTTACTACAGAAAAAAAAACATTTAACCATGATATTTGTTGTGAAACCATAGTAAAAATACAGTCATATTAAAACTATGGTATTAAAAAATCATTATTTTGTGGTTATGGTTTTACATTAACATTTATGCATTTGGCAGATGCTTTTATCCAAAGCGACTTACAGTGCACTTATTACAGGGACAATCCCCCCCGGAGCAACCTGGAGTTAAGTGCCTTACTCAAGGACACAATGGTGGTGGCTGTGGGGATCAAACCAGCAACCTTCTGATTACCAGTTTACCAGTTATGTGCTTAGACCACTACGCCACAACCACTCCAGCAGGGGCATATAGTATACTACGAATACTACAGTTTAATTATGATGTTAATTACTGTTTAATGTTGGTTACATTTGTTTTTATTTTTGGCGGTGTCCTCTAACGGCACTGCACGTTACGGTTCGACTCGCTTTACTTTTCCACTGCAGTTTAGTGCCGCCTCAATGTGGGTGGGATTATAGGTAGGGATGTCCCGATCAGGTTTTTTTGCCTCCGAGTCATTTGATTTTGAGTATCTACCGATACCGAGTCCCGATCCGATACTTATATAATACATAAAAAAAGAATAAAGAAGAGCGAAAAAACAGATCCAGGATGTTCCTTATTTTTTTATTGAATTCACCTTATTTCAACATTCAACAACTCTGCTAACAAACAGAGCACTTCTGTGAGTTAGCTTGAACAATCAAGTAATAAATAACATAAATTCTTCACTTTTGGACTTTAGTGCAACAGTAAATATAAAAAAGTCTAACATAAAAACAAATAGCACCTCAACTTAAAATACCTGGCAGGCATGTAAACAAATAAAAAAATAAAAGTGCCACAGTGTTTGCAAACCAGTAATGTGCTTTTAGGAACTGCGAATGGCAGGTCACTCATTGCGATCATTTGTGCTATCTTGGTTGTGATGTCCTGCGCCTTCGCGCAGTCACGGGGCATTTTTTCTCTCCTCTTCAAACTACTCTGCAGCGTGAGCTGACTCGTCTTCGGCTGGGTTGCCTGGGTAAACTCGCTGTATTGTGTCGGGTGTTTGTTTTTGAGTTGCAGTATCAGGTTTGTTGTGTTAAATGTAGCCTTTTCCTTTCCACCTCTTGCAATCCCCAGTTTACATATCTCACAGTTTGCTATGGCAATGTTGTCATCAACTTTATAATATCTCCAGACCGCAGACAAACTCGCGCTTTCCGCTTCAAGCTGCTTCCGTATTCTACTTCGCCTGCATTTAACCAATAGCGTCTCTGAAACAAAGTGATGTCATGCCGCACGCGTTGCTGTATCTGTGTGGAGTCAAAAGGGTCTAACTCTGCCACCGCATAACTATAGATGTGTTAAAAAATTATGATAATATATATACATATATATCCGAGTCCTGATCGGGAGGTAACGTCCGATTTCGATCGAGTCTGAAACCACGTGATCGGGCTCGATTTCAAATCACGTGATCGGATCTGGACATCCCTAATTATAGGCTGATCGTCATAGTTGCGCCGCCTCTACTGCCGTGACATCATCTTAAACGTGACACATACATTACTGACTGTAAACTATAACACAACCGCTAGCTGTTAGCTATTAGGTCATTGTGCTGCATAAACCTGCATTCACACTACCAGTGACACTCATTTACAATGAGAGCTGGCGACTTCCTGCAACACGAGTGACGGCGACCGGATGTGGGCGTGTCCAGCGATGCAACAAAGTTGAGACATTTTTTTACTTTATGCAAATGAAGAGCGACTTTTGGAAGCAACAGCCAATACGAGAGATGGTAGCACTAACGTGATCCTAATATTTTAATAATAATAATATTCATTGTAAAGAAACAGTGCAGTTTAGACTCTCCATACACACCACTAGCGACCTAACCGCCAGCCACTGGCGACATGCAGCGACAAAGTAGCCGGCAGTGTGAACGCAGCTTTAAGCAGTTGTTCATTAGGATTTTACACAAGTGTAACAGTTGAATTGGTCTGGTTGTTTTAGAAGCTTTCCAGTTGCTGGTCAACTAAATAAAGTGAAGCTTTTAAGCGGAGTTTAGAGTTAACGTAACAAACGTACCATCCTCCATCGTGGACTCCAGCCATGGCTAGATTGCGTCCATTTGGTCGAACCACTTCCACTTTTCCTTGACGGTTCTGTAGTCACTTTTAAGTGTTTTTAACTTTTCCTTACACTGTTGGTAGGTCCGGTGGTAGCCGTGTGCGGCCAACAGCTGAGACACTTCCTGAGAGACATTTACATTTCGTTCATTGCTAACGAGAGGAACGTCTGCACCTCGTTTATTGACCACGGCGTGGTTTTGCGCACAGACATTTCTTTTACAATTTGAAAGTCGCGTGAACAAATGATTCTGCTATCGCTGTTGCTAACTTTAAAACTAGCGGATTGATGTCCCGTGTGACTCTGATAGTGACGATTCTCTCTGACCAATCAGTGATCTGCAGGATTTTTACATCACATTTAGTATCGGCTCGGCTCGCTTAGAACCTCGACCGAGGTGGAACTATAAAATTATCAGGTACAAGGTAGTATCCACAATTAGCCAAATACAAAAGTCTGAGAAAAATATTCAGATATATTTTTTTGTAAAATGCATCTTGTTTCAAAATGCTCCATGTCATTACCAGTGTGCCACTGCAGCCGATTCATGTCCTCTTTCCACTGGTTTGCCCCCAGACTCATCTCGGACGCTCCGAGCACCTCAAGAGTAGAGAACATCTTCTGCACAGACACAAAGAGAAGCAGTTTATCATTATTATAATTATTTATAATCATGCTTTTATTCAAAATGGCAATATGGCGCATGTTTGAGAAATACACACGACTGTAGGATGTCCCATTTGGTATTTTTAAGGTACAAAAAGGCACCCTTTTGAAACACAATCAGTGCTTGATGGCAGCAATGTAAAGGGAAATGAGTGCTGTTTGTAGTACTCTTGATTTAATGGGAACAGGTGTTGAGTGGGCTGGTCTCCTGTGTGTGTGTTACCTGTAGGTTGACTGTAACAGGCTGTGAGTGGGTTTTGCTCTCTTTGGCCTGATACTGATGTTCCAGTCTAATCAGAACCAAATCCTTGTCCCACTGAGACAGTGTCAGCAGGTGAACAGCAGGAGGCAGAGCAGCCTGCAGCCCAGAAAACTGAGGAAGAGAGAAGAGAATAATGCCCATCCAATTTTTCAGCCATCTTTGTTTCGGATGTATTTACCCATTTATTTTTTCTTTTCTAGTTGTTCGTGAACACTACGGGAATGTTTTTTTTTTCCTGTTAAAGTTTTGCATACTAAAATAACCATATTTTTACCTTGATATTCATAACAAAACAAAAAAACTATGGTAGTAAAAATAATTTTGTGGTTATTTTGAACATAGTATTTGTAGTAAAACCACAAGATGTTTAATCTATAGTTAAACTATGTGGATAAAGTATTAAAACCATAGTTACTACAATATTACTATAGTAAAATAATGGTTTCTGTCAAAAACAAAATTAATAAAAAAGGTTAGCCTAAAGCAATCATGGTTCCTACAATATTACTGTAAATATGCTACTATTGAGTGGGAACGCAGAACTTATTGAGAGGGAACGCAGAACTTATTGAGAGGGAACGCAGAACTATTGAGTGGGAACGCAGAACTATTGAGAGGGAGCGCAGAACTTATTGAGAGGGAACGCAGAACTATTGAGTGGGAACGCAGAACTATTGAGAGGGAGCGCAGAACTATTGAGTGGGAACGCAGAACTATTGAGTGGGAACGCAAAACTATTGAGTGGGAACGCAGAACTTATTGAGAGGGAACGCAGAACTATTGAGTGGGAACGCAAAACTATTGAGTGGGAACGCAGAACTTATTGAGAGGGAACGCAGAACTATTGAGTGGGAACGCAGAACTATTGAGAGGGAGCGCAGAACTTATTGAGTGGGAACGCAGAACTTATTGAGAGGGAACGCAGAACTATTGAGAGGGAACGCAGAACTTATTGAGAGGGAACGCAGAACTATTGAGAGGGAACGCAGAACTTATTGAGAGGGAACGCAGAACTATTGAGTGGGAACGCAGAACTATTGAGAGGGAGCGCAGAACTTATTGAGAGGGAACGCAGAACTATTGAGTGGGAACGCAGAACTATTGAGAGGGAGCGCAGAACTTATTGAGAGGGAACGCAGAACTATTGAGTGGGAACGCAGAACTATTGAGTGGGAACGCAAAACTATTGAGTGGGAACGCAGAACTTATTGAGAGGGAACGCAGAACTATTGAGTGGGAACGCAGAACTATTGAGAGGGAGCGCAGAACTTATTGAGTGGGAACGCAGAACTTATTGAGAGGGAACGCAGAACTATTGAGAGGGAACGCAGAACTTATTGAGAGGGAACGCAGAACTATTGAGAGGGAACGCAGAACTATTGAGAGGGAATGCAAAACTATTGAGTGGGAACGCAGAACTATTGAGTGGGAACGCAGAACTATTGAGTGGGAACGCAGAACTATTGAGTGGGAACGCAGAACTATTGAGAGGGAACGCAGAACTATTGAGTGGGAACGCAAAACTATTGAGTGGGAACGCAGAACTATTGAGAGGGAGCGCAGAACTTATTGAGTGGGAACGCAGAACTTATTGAGAGGGAACGCAGAACTATTGAGAGGGAACGCAGAACTTATTGAGAGGGAACGCAGAACTATTGAGAGGGAACGCAGAACTATTGAGAGGGAATGCAAAACTATTGAGTGGGAACGCAGAACTATTGAGTGGGAACGCAAAACTATTGAGTGGGAACGCAGAACTATTGAGTGGGAACGCAGAACTATTGAGAGGGAACGCAGAACTATTGAGTGGGAACGCAAAACTATTGAGTGGGAACGCAGAACTATTGAGAGGGAGCGCAGAACTTATTGAGTGGGAACGCAGAACTTATTGAGAGGGAAAGCAGAACTATTGTGGGGGAACGCAGAACTATTGAGAGGGAACGCAGAACTATTGAGTGGGAACGCAAAACTGTTGAGTGGGAACGCAGAACTTATTGAGTGGGAACGCAGAACTATTGAGAGGGAACGCAGAACTATTGAGTGGGAACGCAAAACTGTTGAGTGGGAACGCAGAACTTATTGAGTGGGAACGCAGAACTATTGAGAGGGAACGCAGAACTATTGAGAGGGAACGCAGAACTATTGAGAGGGAGCGCAGAACTTATTGAGTGGGAACGCAGAGCTATTGAGAGGGAACGCAGAACTATTGAGAGGGAACGCAGAACTATTGAGTGGGAACGCAGAACTATTGAGTGGGAACGCAGAACTATTGAGAGGGAAAGCAGAACTATTGAGAGGGAGCGCAGAACTATTGAGTGGGAACGCAGAACTATCGCGAGGGAACGCAGAACTATTGCGAGGGAAAAACACTCACAAAGTGCACATTTCTATTTCCATATTTTAGATAGATTCTAGATAGATTATAGACCTGAGCATAACTAAAAAAAGATAGTCATACGTTACAGAAATAACCATGACTGAAGGATTTCTTTGAGTTTACAAGGCTTTTTTGAGTCTGGAAAATCAGTTTTCCATGACTGAGGGAACCCCTAATAGAGTCCATCCATCCATCTCCCACAAACCTCCAGTTTAGTGTTGGCGGAAGGCGTTCCATCCTGGAAGGACAGCAGGGGTTGGAGTACCATTCCCTGAGCGAGGGGTCTGTGAGCATCTGCGGCCATATCTGGAGGAGTGAGAGTCAACAGCAGACGTCCTCGGGCAACTAAGCCATCACCAAACACGCCCAGCTCAGAGAGAGGCTCACCCACCCCACGGACATCATCATACAGCAGTCTCCTGTGCAGCTGACAGAGAGAGAGAGAGCATATAGAGACCATGTGACTGGGTATGATAGTGTCTAAATGAAACGAGAGAGAGAGAGAGAGACACTGAAAGAGAAAATAAAAGTTAAGTTAATTATATTTTACCATGATCTCCAGTGAGCCATTATTGATACTGCTGGCCCCTTGAGAACGATCGGTCACAACTGTCAGCTGATGCTTGTCATCCTACACACACACACACACACACACACACTAACTAAAACAGCATATAATTGTATTTAACAAAAATCAACATGCCGTGAAAGATGCTGAATTTCTTAACCTCTTAATCAGTGGATCGAAAATTCTGGACATTTACCAGCCAGTGGCAAATTTGGCAAAACAATATTTGGTCTCATATGCAAATGCATTGGAGATTTGCACATAATGTAAACGATCGATCTATAAGAACTGATATCGAGATCGTTCAAATGAAGATCGTGATTCATTGGGATATCTATATTTTTACCCAGGCCTGAAAACCAGAGCTCTTCCTGAATGGCATACAATTAATATAGAAGTCGACTGATAGCTGATTTTGGCGATACCGATTTTTTTTTTTACCAAAATCCCAATATTAATCAGAAAAAAATATTGGGTGCATAATGTGGAACTTTTAATTGTTTAACACAGGGGACTCTTATTTTGAAATGAAGGAGACTTGGCACCATTACAATGCTCTATTTTTTATATTGACCAAATTGAGCTTTTTATAGCCTATATATTTTTATTATTCACAATATATTAAGCTGGACACATGTTGTATAGTGCTGTGAAAAAGTATTTGCCCCCATGCTGATCTCTTCTGTTTTTGTGTATGTCTCATACTAACGTGTTTCAAATATTCAAACAAAATGTAACATAAAACAAAGGCAATCTGAGAAAACACAAAATACAGTTTTTAAATTATAATGCTATTTACTGAAGCAAAAATGTTATCCAATAGCAACTAGGCCAATGTGAAATCCTTAGTTACTAAATCCCCAAATCTATGAAACTACATTCATAATGGGGTTCAGCTGGACTAGACACATCCAGACCTGATTAATGCCAGCCCTCTTCAATCAAATCAACACATAAATACAACTTTTTAAGCAGCATGAAGTTGGCTAACAGGTTTCACCCATTAGCACACTATGCCAGACCTTGGCATAGTGTTATAATGGGTGAAACATGTTAGCCAACTTTATGCTGCTGAAAAAGTTGTATTTATGTGTAGAAAGAAATTCCAGAAATGACTAGGAAAAAGGTGATGGAAATACATCAGTCTGGGACGGGTTATAAAGCCATTCCAAAAAATCTGGGACACCAAAGAACCACAGTGAAAGCCATTAATCTCCAATGGTGGTGGCGTAGTGGCTAAAACACAGGGCTGTTAATCAGTAGGTCACAGGTTCTAACCCCACGGCCACCACCATTGTGTCCTAGAGCAAGGCACTTAACTCCAGGTTGCTCCGGGGGGATTGTCCCTGTAATAAGTGCACTGTAAGTCGCTTTGGATAAAAGCGTCTGCCAAATGCATAAATGTAAATGTAAATAGGGAAAACGTGGCACAGTAGTGAACCTTCCCAGAAGTGGCTGACCTTCCAAACGTCCTCCAAGAGCACAGCGATGACTTATCCAGGAAGTTTCAAGGAAAATCCAAGGAACTGCAGGCCTCACTCACATCAATAAAGGTCACTGTTAATGACCCCACTATCAGATAGATACTGGGCAAAAATGCCATCCATGGAAGAGTGGCTTGTCTGAATTTGGCCAAAACACACTTTGATGATCCTCAAAGCTTTTGGGAGAATGTTCCGTGGACTGATGATTTGAAAGCGGACATCATACCTATGGTCAAGCATGGTGGGGTGGTGTGATGGTGTGGGGATGCTTTGCTGCTTCAGGGCAACTTTTAACAATTAGGGAAACATGAATTCTGCACTCTGAGATCCTAAATGAGAAGGTCCGGTCATTAGTCTGTGAGATGAAGCTCAAGCGCAACTGCATTATGCAGCAAGACATTGATCTAAAGCATAGGAGTATGTCCACCTCTAAATGACTCAAAGTAAGCAAAATGAAAGTTTAGGAGAGGTCTAGTCAAAGTCCTGACTTGAAACCGATTAAGATGCTGAGGCAGGACCTTAAACAGGCACTTCATGCTTGAAAACCCTCCAATGTGGCTGAACTAAAGCAGTTCTGCAAAGAAGAGTGGGCCAAAATTCCCCCACGGCGTGGTGAAAGACTGATCTCCAGTTATCGGAAGTGTTTGCTTGCACTTGCTGCTGCTATAGGTGGCACAACCAGCTATTAAGTTTAAGGGGGCAGTTAGTTTTTCACATGGGTGATGTAGGTGTTGGATAACCTTTTTGCTTCAATAAAGAAAAATCTATATTTGAAAACTGTATTTTGTTGCCTTTGTTTAATGTTTTATCTCGTTTTGAGATCTAAAACAATTTAGTATGTGGAAAAAAACCCCACAAAAATAGAAGAAACCAGGAAGGGGGCAAATACTTTTTCACAGCACTGTATGTGCACTGTATGTGCTGACGAGGGACATTTCCATAAAGCTGTATTTTCCTTTGCATGCACTTGCTTCAATAATAAAAAAAAAAATTCAATTATCAGAGGAACACAGAGGAACTATCAGTAGAGATTTTTGCCAATAACCGCTAGTTCAAAAAGCAACTATCGGCACCGATTAATCAGTAAAACCGATATATCGGTCTCCCTCTATAATGTAGTATACTGAAATATAGTATTGTCTATTTTTTAGAAGTTACTTACCTCATGCTTTAGTGACTATTCCATGTTTTAGACATATTAAATATTATTTAAATATCTTTAAAAGTTCACTGGTTCATACAGTCCTGAAGTGCATTAAGGTTAAACACATCTGGCGTGCGGTCTAATGCAGGAGAGCTCTTTAGTTTGATCAAATGTCTTACTGGCGTTTCGTTGGCAGATACTAACATGCTTTAGATTGAGCTTAAGTTGTAGTGAACTCAAAATATTCCTTTAAATGCAACGAAAACAGTCATGAAAATAAATGCAGGATCCAAAGATCTGACGTGATTGGCTGCACGGCACTCACCTTGATGTAAGCGCGAGAGTTGATTGGATAGAAGTTTCCAGCGACTGGCTCGGTCTGCTTCAAGTCCCACGTGGGCCTATAATCTTTCCTAAAATAACACAATAACAGGGCTAAAAAGAGGCCAAAATAATAAATGAATAAAAATACAACATGCATAAATCATTCAGGGCTTTCAACAGCAATGTGCCCTCTCTGAAATTTCTCCAGTCTTGCTCATTTCTCCGTTTCAATGATCTATTAATCTCCTCACCGTCGCTCTAGGACTTCTCTTCCATTGGAATCGGTGTAAAAATAGCCAGAAGACTTGATGTCAGTGTCCAAACGAGTGATCACCTCTTTCCCGAAACCATCCCTGAAAAGGAAACAAAAAAGAGAACAGATATAAGACAGAAAGACAGATATTTATCCAGTGAAATAATGTTGTGGACTCACTTGATGGGCAGAGGTCCGACAGTCCACTCCAGCTCTAGCTCCCTGCGGCCCGCGTACAAACGGACCACCTGAGACACCCAAGGACTGAACCACTGTGTCACCTCTTGTACTGTGTCGGATACCGTCACAGTCTGTATGTCAGCAGTCTTGTTGATGATGAATGGAGTTGATGAGTTTGGTCTGAAGATATAAGCCCCCGATGGCTGATTGCTATCATTGTTGTTACCAGCACTTGCATTATACCTGTAATGGTCAGGGGTGCAAACAAAGACACATTGCTGAACACTGCTGTTATGACTTCCCTTTTCTGAAACCATAAATTATGATACATTCTGAAACTCTCAGCCTAAGAAACTGCTGAAAAATCATGCAAAGAATTTAGTCAAAAATGTGTTTATTTTTGTTCTTTTTCTTATCTGACATTATATATCTCTGGGTGTAAATAAGGTGGCTCCGAAAAACTGCTTTACACATGCAAACACAACAATGACTAAAGGTTTGCACAGCATGCAGACATGATTTTAGTCATGAGATTTCACAGAATAAGTTTCATTCTGTGTCATTTGAGTCATCATTGAGTCTGTGTCGTGTATTTGGCGCCATCTCCTGGTGGTCATATGTAACATTGTGCTTCATGTGGATTATCGAATGATCTCTGCATCAGATTAACTTGTGCATGGGCTCATTTGAAAGATAATCACCTCCTCTAAGTAATGCAATGTGATATTTTATGTTCCATTTATTTTAGCGAAGTTATACGCAAAAACGCGGCATATAAGCAACACCAACATAATTGTCAAAGACATACTAAACTATTACTTGCTATATTTCTGTCTGTGATTTAAACAATAGCCTGGTTGTATTCTACTCTTTGAGGGCATTGAGGCTTTTCAACAACACATGACACCAGAGGTGGGTAGTAACGCGTTACATTTACTTGAGTAACGTTTTGTGGAAAACGTTTAGAGTGGGTCTAAAAGTGGGTACTCAAGTAAATTTCATAAAAATGATTTATTTATTTTTTTACTTTTACTTCTTTACAATGTCTGGCAATACTGTCGTTACATTATTGGGTTTACATTTGAATGAATGTGTCATTTATTGAGAGATTATTGAATGGGACTTTTAATTGAGCGGAAGTTCACAGCTGCGCGCGATGAGACGCTTCCGCTTGAGTGATGAGTCTGTCACTCAAGTCATCAGTGCAGTTGCATCAAACTCTTCAAAGTGAAGCACTTTATTCGCTCCACACAGTAAAAAAAAAATTATAGTTTCGTCATGCAATGCCTTCATTTAACAGCAAGACAAGCTGATATTTCAAGATTAAAGTCACAGCTCCAACTTGCATGCAGCACGCGTAGGTAAATTCTGGCTCTAATTCTAACGTGGGCTTTCCTGTGTAGTGAGATGGTCATTTCCAGGGTGATTCTGTAATTGGGCTCTTATGACATCCGTTTTTAAGTGTAAATGTTTTAGTTAGTGCAGCGATATATCAGTGTGCTTTGTCCCGCATGTCATAAGCAGTATTTATGCATTTACTCGACGCCCTCGCGGCTACATCAGGCGGATTAACTGTATAAATACATATAAACATGTAAATGAATCGCTGCCATTCGCGTGATCGACAACTGGCGCGCGAACAGACAGCATTTCTGCGCGTGCACAGCGAGGTGCGCGGGGCGCGCGCGCGTGTGATGTGCGGACATGAGGCAATCGTGTCGACGAGAGTGGCTGTGTCGCTATCGTACACTCATTCACTATTCCCTATATAGTGAATGGCAGTTAGTGCACTACACCGCAGCAGTAAGTGAATTACAATTCTCATTATTTACTCACCCTCATGCCACCCCAGATGTGTATGACTTTCTTTCATCTGCTACATTCAATAACATAACATTTAATATTATGTCATCTAGTCTCTACACTCATGTTGTTCCAAACCAGTGTGAGGCTTTATATTACAGTATTTTAAGTTATGATTACCTTGGGAAGCTACAGCCCCCAACACTGGTACTATGGAACAAAAACACAGTAATACTACAGTACTTTTTTGTAAGTGTCATTTCTGATGTTTGAATTAGACTTTTCTGGTTGATCCGAGTTTTGCATCACATTTTCTATTTGTCAGAGAAACCATGAAGGTCTGTAACAAGCTAAACTGACCAGTAAGAAGTTCTGAGTGAGCTGGATGGTTTGCTGGGTTTCCAGGTTTGTCAGGCTCTTCAACAGACCTGTAGTGTCATCGAAGGTCACCTTCAGGAACTAAAACACAAAGTGAAGAACTGGATGATCATCTCTGCTCATTAAATCATGAAAGTCTAATTAAAATTCAGTTGATTTTGAGTAGAGTAGTTTTTCACTTTGTCACCCTCTCACTGACCCTCAAACCCTAACCGACCCCATTCACTTTCATGGTAAGTGCCTTACTGTAACCGCAATTTTTACTTTTTAAAAATTAACAAGGGACGAGTCGAAATGATTGTTTGTGGTAATCAACATTATGCCCATGGTATTGACCCCAGAACATTCCTTTAAAACTTCTATAAATAAATGATGTCTTTTGTGACTGGAACCTCAAAGCTCTTTGGATGTAAAACATAAGTGCTGTTGTGCTGCACCATGTACCTTGTTCTGAATGGAGCGAGGGACTCTGGGTTCGGGCTTGGCTACGGGTGGATCCTCCCGAAGCAAGGAGATGACGTACGTACTATAGCCAAGAGGAGGAGCTTCAACCTGGAAGACCAGCTCACCTTTAGCATAACCCCTGTTCCGCCTCAATTCCTGTGTGGACTTTGACAGTGCAACCACCTGAGAGACAGCAAGGTAGCGAGAAAGCGGGCAAGGGAATTTTATTGCATACACATCACAAATGCAGCACAAACCAATGTGCTGTTGTGCCATAAAAGGCGTAGACATACAGTAGTTTCTAACCTGGCTGTCCACGGCTTTCCCGTTTGCATCAGTAACACTATATAGAGAACCGTTGACGGGCAAGCGAACAGGCCAGTTTACAGTCCTGGCCAGAGGATTGTACACATTCATAGAGAACTGAAAGAAAGATTATTTGAGTTTTTGTTGCACTTTGTGCATCTAATGTATCATGCGTTTATTTATTAGAATATGGTCGGTGTGTGTAGTACCTTGAGGCTGCTTTCTGTGAGGGGACACACACTGATGTTGAGATTCTCACAGAACACACGTGGAGCTTCAGAACCGCTGAGAACAGACAGAGAATTCTGAACTAGAACCTGGAGAGAGAGAGAGAGAGAATTCTATATGTTCATTCATTTCTATCTAAATGTCTTGCTGAATGTTTATTTTAATGTTATATTTAGGGGCCAAGCACTGAAAGTTCTGTTAGTGTTCTTATTACTAGTATTCTGCTTCCGCTCTTGAAGTCTATGGCAGCCCATAGAACCGTATGTAGGAAAATGGTGGAATTTGGCACACTGATAGGGGTGGGTATGACTAGCCCCCACAAGAAATTTGAAGTCTCTAACTCAAACCCTCAAGTGCCACCATAGTTTTGTCCTCTGATTCTTTGGGTCATGCCGAGTCCTTAACGGCCCGGCCACAAGATTTTCCATAATTTTTCATTTCCAGAAAAACCTACTTTTTCGAAATCCTCCTAGACTGCACGTCCAATTCACTTGAAATTTTTGTATGTATCAACTAGAGACATTCATGACAAAAGGTTCTGAGATTCATGAAGATAGATAGCTATTTTTTGCTTATAACTTCTGAATAGTTTGGCCTAAAATTTTGAGACTGGTCACTTAAGATTCCTTGGGGCATTTGACATTGTAGGCCATATTTCCTGTCTGCCATTTGAATTTCATTGAGCACCTACTTTTTCAAACTAGTCCTATATCTAGTTTGTAAATATAAAAGCTTCATGGCCATGCCCACTGACTTTGCACGTATGACGTATCGCATAACACTTCGCTTAAGGCATAGCACTCTTAAAATAGAGCCCCTAATGTCACCTTGACTTTTGGTAATAAGGCATTTTTGGGATTTTTGTATTGTTACACTATTCAAGAGAAAGGTTGAGGAATACTAAAGAGGTGGGGGTATAATCCCCCAACCAAAAAAAGGATGAGGTACAAGGGGTCCAGTGTCACTAAAAGTCCTGCTGATTCAACTGTTTAAAACATTATTTTTAAGGGAACTGGGTAACTCGGTGAGTAAAGATCCTGACTAACAACCCTGGAGTCACAACTTCAAACCCAGGGCGTGCTGAGTGACTCCAGCCAGGTCTCCTAAGCAACCAAATTGGCCCGGTTGCTAGGGAGGGTAGAGTCCATAGACTGTAAAAAAGATGGATGACGCCCCTTCGCTCTTTTCCATTGGTGAGAACTGAAGCCACCAGTGTCCCGATATGGCGCTGACATCTTGGGACTTGAGTCTGCGCAGTTGCGATTTCGGGACCAGACCTGCGCAGTAGTGAGCAGGAAGTAAAGCCGCGAAATCAAGGCCCCGCCCTCACTCTCGCTGAATCAATCGCAAGCACACGCCCCTGCACACACCCCTGCACTGACGGTGTGAAATAATGAATTATAGAAATTTAGATATTAAATTTAAAGCTCCAATCTCCTCAGTCCTCCGAAGATCCCGAAAAAAAAGTCAGTTGGTGCTTCAGTGACTACTTCGCTCAGAGAACCTGTCAATCACAGCTGTCAATCATGATGTCACAGCACCGTTTTTATAGCATCAAATAACTAAAAACAAACTTATTTTGAAAACAAACACTTGAAATGACATCAACGTGATAGAAACGACAGTAAATGACAGAAACTATCTTTGGAAAAAAGATATGTGAAGTGTAATTTAATTGTTTAGTTGGTCTCACGTCCTGTTGAATAACATGGGGAGGCGGGGTTTATGACCTATACTAGGACCAGTCACCAGGGGGAGATCGAGACGTTTTGGCTTCACTTTTGAGGGCTTGTGCGGCACGCTTGGTAGAGTCACGTGGGGAAACCTCCTTGTGGTCATGATTAGGGGTTCTCGCTCTCAATGGGGCGTGTGGTGAGTTGTGTGTGGATCGTGGATAGTAGCATGAGTCTCCGCGGTGTCATGCACAACGAGTCACGTGATAAGATGCGCGGATTGACGGTCTCAGACACAAGGCAACTGGGATCTGGGAAACTGGGAAAACATCTGGTGGGTCTGGGTATCTCAGCGAGTACTGCCGCTGACTACCACACCTGGAGTCATGAGTTTGAATCCAGGGTGTGCTGAGTGACTCCAGCCAGGTCTCCTAAGCAACCAAATTGGCCCGGTTGCTAGGGAGGGTAGAGTCACATGGGGTAACCTCCGTGGTCGGTAATGTGTGGTTCTCGCTCTCGGTGGGGCACATGGCGAGTTGTTCTAGGATGTCGCGGAGAGTAGCATGAGCCTCCACACACGCTACGTCTCCGTGATAACGCGCTCAGCAAGCCACGTGATAACAAATTCTCCAAGAAGCTTGAAACATCCTATCTGCCAACAACCAAGAAATACTGTGTCCAGGAGTAGCTAGGAGAATTGGTGCTGTTTTAAAGGCAAAGGTCGTCACATCGAATATTGATTTAGCTTTTTATGTTTTCTGGGCTTTGTATGACATTAAGTGATAAATAAAAACTATTTATGTAATTATTTTTGAAGACATCCTAACTCTGCAAAATTTTTCACAAGTGCCTAAAACTTTTGCACAGTACTGTACATTTTCAAAGTAAGCCCCCCCTTGTTTGGTCACGTATGCACACATTGCTGTTTGAATTACAAGCTCAGGGAATGCAGTCAATGCTTTTCCTTTTAAATTGAGTGCAATATACAGTCTGTGGTAGTTTGTCATGCTTTATCTTGCATAAGATAAATTAGAGGAAGTCTAAAACTGACAACTATTGTACCTCACAATGTGCCCAGCCTATAGCCAGTCTTCTGGCGTAGTCGTTTGCCACGTGCTGTTTCTCTGTCCCAGACACGGCATCATGATGTTGGGCCACACCCATCGCCCTCTCTAAGTGATGAAACAAGACGTCAAACTGACCAGCCATCTGCAGCTAATAGAAGTGATGGGTTTATGACTAATGTAAACTTACTCATAGTATCGCTGTCGCCTTCACCAAATGGCCCAGATCTGGACTTGGGACCCCCAAGCACCTCCAGCTGGTTGCAGGTCTGGAGGAGCAAAATCAGACAATAGAGTTTAGAAACAAACCACTGCAATGTAGAAAGTGAATGTCTGTGGTAATCACCTGTAGTCGGCTGTTACTCAGTCTTTCGTATAATTTCAGCGCCGGGCGGCTGGTGAAGTAACCTGTCCAGAAATTATGAGCATCATCAGCGTAAGGGAAGAAATCATCGGTCTTCAGAGGCCTATAAAAAACAACAAAGAAAACCAACACAGGAAAACATTGAATATCATGAAAATATTAGGAAGACATTCTAATATGTTTAAAAGTATTAAAACAGACCATTTGAGATTGGCTTGATTGAGTTCCTGGAGGTAGCATGAGGGTGTTGAATAAAGCACGTTCACCTGACTCCCTTTAGCTTGCAGGGCATTAACATACTTGATCAGTTTATCCATGTTCTTATACCACAGATTGGCATTTTCATACTGGAAGTCTGAACCCATTGTCATGATGATGTGGTTTGTCTTATAAACTGCAGCCTGGAAACAAAAACGTGTGCCACAAACAGTTGACAATACGATCCTAAGAGTGTTGTTGCTTTGTTGTTAGGAACTACTTTTTTGTTTATTTTTTCTCCCCAATCTGGAACGCCCAATTCCCAATATGCTCTAAATCCTCGTGGTGATGTAGTGACTCGCCTCAACCCGGGTGGCGGAGGACGAATCTCAGTTGCCTCCACGTCTGAGACCGTCAATCCGCGCATCTTGTCACGTGGCTTGTTGAGCGCGTTACCGCGAAGACGTAGCATGTGTGGAGGCTTCGCGCTATTCTCCGCAGCATCCATGCTTAACTCACCAAGTGCCCCACCGAGAGCGAGAACCACATTATAGTGACCACGAGAAAGCTACCCCATATGACCCTAGCATTTGCGTACTTTACAATTCACTCAAGTGAATACTGGCGTAATAGCGTTGGGAGACCACAAGAGGGTGATATAACCCAGTTATTTGGTTGCTTAGGAGACTTGGCTCTAGTCACTCAGGACGCCCTGGATTCGATCCCACGACTCCAGGGTTGATAGTCAGCTTCTTTACTCACTAAGCTTCCCAGGCCCCCTAGGAACTATTTGTTAATTAAAAAAATGAAATGATGTCAAATTAATCAGATTGTGCATTTCAAGAATGAAAGTGATGTTGATGAGTTTGCAGGTTAGTGTATGAAACTGTTGTAACTGCGCAAACTGAACAATTAGAAACTATTATACAATTTCTCTGTGTGTATATCTGAATAGGTCTTTTATTCAAGCTGTCAAACCTTGTGTAGGTTATATGAACGATGTACATACACAATACATCATCCACTAATGGCTAGAGTCATTTATCTTTGTCCTTTTGATAATACACACACTATATTATTTACATTATTGAGTACTACTCCAATGCGGTTTACTTGCCTGCGTATGGGAAGCATTTAAGAACTTCTGAACTATCTCGTCCACATTATAGTCCTCAAGGTCCGGGTCATCTCTTATGGGAGCATCATCACATGACTGATCCCAGCAGAAGCCCTCAGGAGGATTATATCCATTGGGGAGAACACCTGTAGAAATGGAAACTCCTCAAATTTCATTTAAAAGGAATTGACATTCACTCTTCGACATACTGTCCCTTATGTCCACATATTCAACATTATGCATTCATGCAGGGCGTATCATAATGCGAGGATACTTAAATGATGCATAGTGCAGAAATAGTCTAAAATAATGCACAGGAAGTGTTAAATGGATCTTGCAGAATTTGACAGTTTGGGAAACTATTGCTGTTTGATTGGAATGTCAATAGAGAGCAGCAGCACGTTTACAGATTTGTACCTGTAAATAGATCGGCGAGAGGAGGCGTCAGGCTTTCACTGGCCCTCCAGAGCATCTCCATCTCTTTGGTCTTCATCCTGTGAGCCTTGTCCTGATAGTCCAGACGCCCGAAGAAGAAGCCGTCATAGCCCATCTGTAAACAAAACACAGGAGAGGCATCAGAGTTGAAGCTGCGTACACACTGCCAGCATGACATCGACTGCATCCCATTAATTTTCAACGAGAGCACAGCGACTTCCGGCGACACGAGCTGTCGCGACCGTTGGTGACTAGATGTGGGCGTGTCCAGCGACGCGACAAAGTTGAGACAAGTTCAGCTTTATTCAAATGAAGAGCGACTAACGGAAGCGACAGCCAATAGGAGAGAAGACGGGAGAGCTCACGTGATCCTTCTCTCTCTAAGCTCCTGCAGTAACGGAAAGATGGATGAAAGGCTAATTCTTGCTGTTAGCAATTTTCCAGTGCTCTATGATATGGATATGGTATATCCAGCCGCAGCTCTTGCACCAGCCGGTGGTAGTCGCCGTGCTGACTCCGAGATTGAATGGTTTTGTGGACCCAGACAGACATAAACAGCCGCTATGGCAAACAGCACGCCTTGTTTCTAATTCATGGCAAGGCAAGGCAAGTTTATTTATATAGCACATTTCATACACAATGGTTATTCAAAGTGATTTACATAGAAGAGATTAAAATAAGAATAAAAAAATAAGAATAATTGAAACAGTCAAGGTAGCTTGAATGAATAATAAAAGGTCGGTCCACCTTTTATTTCTTTTTGTCTATCTTGGCTCGTTGCATCATCTGTATACTTAATTTATATCACTTGCTTTTTCCAAGGCTGTTCAAATGAGCCTTTTTTTTTAATCCCCTTTTCTCCCAATTTGGAATGCCCATTTCCCACTACCGAGTAGATCCTCGTGGTGGCGCGGTTACTCGCCTCAATCCGGGTGGCGTGAGGACGAGTCTCAGTTGCCTCCTCTTCTGAAACCGTCAATCCGCGCATCTTATCACGTGACTCGTTGTGCATGACACAGCGGAGACTCACAGCATGTGGAGGTTCATGCTACTATCCACGATCCACACACAACTCACCACACGCCCCATTGAGAGCGAGAACCACTAATCACCACCACGAGGAGGTTACCCCATGTGACTCTACTCTCCCTAGCAACCGGGCCAATTTACATGTATGCATTTGGCAGACACTTTTATCCAAAGCGACTTACAGTGCCCTTATTACAGGGACAATCCCCCCTGGAGCAACCTGGAGTTAAGTGTCTTGCTCAAGGACACAATGGTGGTGGCTGTGGGGATCGAACCAGCAACCTTCTGATTAACAGTTGTGTGCTTTAGCCCACTACGCCACCATCACGCCGCACACCCTGTATTCGAACTCGCGACTCCAGGTGTGATAGTCAGCGGCAATACTCGCTGAGCTACCCAGACCCCCCAATATAAGTAAATATTAATAATTAATTAAATGGATCCATCTGCTCAACAAAATCACACACAGTAATTCCACTTTGAGGTTTGGTTGCAATAAGAGTATCTTCTGTTCCATTTTGAACAAAAAAAACAGATAACGAAAACACGGGTATTTTATTCTTTTTTTATTTATCTGCAAAAGTAAATAAAACTAACACAAACAAATGTATTCATTTTTTTAAAAAAAAGTAGAATTCTAGCCTTTTTCTATTTTTTGCTTCTCATTCTCCTTTCTCAAAACGAATAATCTAAATAAACTCTTATTTTAATTTACATATCTCTTCTCATCAACACTTACCAAAGCCACCAGCAGGGGGAGTAAAGATAAGAGACCCAATATATATTATCTGTGGGGAAAGAGGATGTGACTATTCAGATGATAAATAATAGTATAGTAAATATGGCTTTTTGTGGAAAAACTATTGTTATCATAGTGATTTTAAGGGGAAGGAAAACCCTATTCGGATGGGATTAGATTACCGGATGATTGTCTGTATGTCAATACTGCAGATGTCTGTAAATGTCCCGTCGGTTTGCATAGAACTTAAGCGATGTGTGCAGAAATCACAGTGATGGGCGTGTATGCATTTACACACTACCGCCACGTAACTCTCCCATCGGAAAATGTTTGGCAGAGTTGAGGAATTATGCAGGAAATATTAAACATGAGCATATACTGTATCTGGGATTATTAGAAGGTATTGGTTGGGATATCTGGCAAAATACAACAGAACTGGTGAAATTTACAAGCCTGAAATCCGATATTACACGCTTGAAAAAAAATTATATTTGTCCCTCTGCAAAATATGTTATGGGGGGGTCTCGACAGCATAAAATGCTTGAGAAAAACATGCATCAGTCCAAACGCAACAGCTAGCGTTATCTGCAGTTCATCTGAAGTGAAGCGTGTTTTACAATTTCCGGTGTCTTCTCTTGGCCAACATCCACTTCAGACACTTGAAGAACTTGTTAAAGGGTTCACTGGTCGGGCAGGTTCACTGGCTTTTGACCAGCATGTCAGTTTGCACGGGATTATAACCAGGGGGTTATTTTATAGAAGGTAAAATAGCCTACGCTATCATCTTTATCGGTATGGGATGTCAACGTGCAGTCCTTAAAGATGAATGGGCATTCGACCAATTCTCGTGGGATTAAAATCAGGGAGAAACTCTGGTAAGTATTACCTTTCCCGACGTCCCCAAATTTTTACATTTACATTTATGCATTTGGCAGACGCTTTAATCCAAAGCGACTTACAGTGCACTTATTACAGGGACAATCCCCCCAGAGCAACCTGGAGTTAAGTGCCTTGTTCAAGGACACAATGGTAGTGGCTGTGGGGATCAAACCAGCAACCTTCTGATTAACAGCCCTGTGCTTTAGCCACTACGCCACCACCACTCCACTCCAAATAAAACTAATATCAAGCATAGGGACCAGGAGAACATAAAGATAGAAGTGTCAATATTCGTTAGCCTTCACGTGAACTTCCGTGGACATTTCGGGAAATAACAGCCTACAGATGAGTTACAGATAATTGGAATATCGAATTTACAAAATCAGTATTAGGGCCCTTACATAGTCAACGCATCGGTACGCGTACGCGTCTGAAAGGCTACGCGTCACTACGCTTCGGCCGCCATTATGCGTCGATGCGTAGCCAAATGTGTCGTCCTAGTTTTTGATACGCGACGCACCGATGCACGCAATACTATGCGTTGTCGGTGGGGGCGACATTGCAAGTATATTATGTTTACAGAAGAAGATTTGAATACAATGGCGGGCGAAGAGGAAAAATTTATACAATACATCAAATTTTGGCGCCGACATCCTAAAATATTGGAAATGTCTCTCCTCGTCCATGCTTCGCATGGGAAGCACCAGAGACACAAACTCACCATCCTGATCTCTTTTTTGGTTTAAAGGGCGAACATACCACCGTCTATCTCTGCGCTGACTTTGATGCCGCCTTTGTAAAATCAGCAATATGCACTCCTCTTCAGTTGCCATTTTGATCTGAATATGACGTGACCCGACTCTACTAATATCACCAGACTCTACTACCCCCTGTTGCGGGAGCGGTGTATTGCATTTCACGCATCGCCCGTGACGCTTGCGTCTGCTTGCGTCCACTGTTTAGACTATGAAAGGGAGTGCGTCGCTCGCGTTGCTTGCGTTGCTTGCTCGCATTGACTATGTAACGGCCCTTAAGGTCATTTTTGTCAAATTTATTAGATTATTAGTGGGAATACAAATGCGCTCGGATACAAAGTAGCGACTATAATGTGAAGTGGGTACCTGAGCAAAGATGGAGGCGTGTTCTCGGCATGTCCGAAGGGGTCGATGTGCCAGGCCACCCGGGGACGCCCACACTCGCCAAAGGTGTCATTCAGAAATCGCAGCCCCAGAGTCATCTGATCTATGACAGCGCTGTAGTGTGTGGTGGCCTCATCGCTCATACACCAGCCGCCATTTATGAACTCAAGACGACCTTTGAAAATGATACAGTTAGAAATGGAAGTAATAAAAAGGTCCTAACTGAGAGTGTACTGCCATGAAAAGTGTTTTATTATCCAGAATGAGCTGCAAAAACACTCTTCTCACCCTCGTTGACCAGCTGGGTTACGATTCGCTGTGTGTCCTGACTCTGTTGCCTCCACCACCGGTAAAAAAAGGCCGTCTCTACGTAGATAAAACGGCGGGCTGGATCCTTCTGTAGCTGATCAACGACTGAATCCAGAATATACTGAACACCTGCATGCTGGATGGTGTTTCGGTCTGAAAGAACACAATGACTGTTTATTTGGTCTAACACAATGATGACTACTGCAGTAAAACATTAAGTGTGATCACGCCAACGCTGTGAAAATATCATACGACAAGCAGCATACAAGTCATGTGACATGTGACATGGAGAAAGTCATCTAGTATCAAACCACTGCAGCCTGAAGATACATGACAAACTATTCACCTCCATAGTAATACTGATCCACCGTCTTGAGCCACCCAACATCATCATGTGTGTGAGGAACCAGGTGGACATTCAGCATGGATGGTTTTGTGGCGGGACATGACTGCAAACATTCAAGGAGATCAAAACACAGAAACAGCGATGCACATAAGACAAAACTTCCTCATGTTTCAATGTGAATTTGAAACACTTTAGAGGACGTAAATCAATTTATTTGTGCAACAATTTGGTGTGTATAATATATATACTGTATATACATACACACACAATTCATACATATGTTATACATGTATGTACACCAACCAGCCACAACAATAAACCGCTTGCCTAATACTGTGTAGGTCCCCCTCGTGCCGCCTAAACAGCGCCAACCCGCATCTCAGAACAGCATTCATAGATGATATTCTTCTCATCACAATTGTACGGAGTGGTTATCTCTTTTTAAGCTATTTAAATTATGGGGACACTAGAAATGTCCTCATAAACCACATTTATAGCATAATACCCTTGTAATTACCAGTTTGTAACCTAAAAAATCGTCCTCGTAAAACACATAAACATGCCCACACACAGACACACACTCTTGCACACACACACACACACACACACACACTCTTGCGCACACACACACACTATCTCTCTCACACACACTATCTCTCTCACACACATAGACACACACACTCTCACAAACACTCACACAAACACATTCACACACACAGACACACACACTCTCACAAACACTCACACACTCTCTCTCGCACACAGACACACACACTCTCTCTCACACACACACACTCAGACACAAACACTCTCACACACTCTCTTTCTCACACACATAGACACAGACACACTCACACACACACACTCTCTCTCTCACACAAACACTCTCACACACACTCTCTCTCTTACTCTCACACACACAAACACTCTCACACACACTCTCTCTCTTACTCTCACACACACAAACACTCTCACACACTCTTTTTTCTCTCTCACACACATAGACACAAACACTCTCTCTCTCTCTCACACACACAAACACTCACACACACATTCTCTCTTTCTCTCACACACACACTTTTTCTCTCTCACACACACACACACACACACACATAGACACAAACACTCTCTCTTTCTCTCACACACACAAACACTCACACACACATTCTCTCTTTCTCTCACACACACACTTTTTCTCTCTCACACACACACTCACATAGACACAAACACTCTCTCTCTCTTTCACACACACAAACACTCACACACACATTCTCTTTCTCTCACACACACACTTTTTCTCTCTCACACACACACTCACATAGACACAAACACTCTCACACAAACACTCTCTCTCTCTCACACACAAACACTCACACACACATTCTCTCTTTCTCTCACACACACACTTTTCTCTCTCACACACACACACACTACACATAGACACAAACACTCTCTTTCTCTCACACACAAACACTGCACACACATTCTCTCTTTCTCTCACACACACACTTTTCTCTCTCACACACACTCACATAGACACACACACTCTCTTTCTCACACACACACACATATATATATATATATGACTTCTACTTGAGAGCAGATTTAAGCTAAAGAAACCGACTCAAACCACTATTTCAAAAAATACAATAGTATGTCCCAAAAAACGTGATATTTTCGTTTAGTGTTGAACTACATCAGCGTCAGGTTTTAACATTCATTTTTAGCCAAACCTCTCGAGTCTCTTACAGATAAAATATTTTACAAATGAACCCATTAACTAAACTCACCTTATAACCACAGATGGAGTCTCGAGCTGTGGGGAATGTAAACACAGAACAGATAAACAACAGCAGCACACAACACAGAAGAAGCTTCGCCATGATGAACATGAAACTTCATCATATGACATGAGACATGTGACTCCTACATGTCATGTGAACGGCCTGACAAAATAAAAGTCTCGAATAATAATATTCCTCAACAAAACATAAAACCACAGACATTAAATCACTTATTTTAAAAAAAATGAAAGTAATTTTGAATATGTGTTTTGGATTAAATTCCCAGTTTCTGAAATATCCTCTATTTTCCGCCAGGTGGCGACATTGTTACTCGTGCAAAGTCCAAATGTACAAAACTATTATATTATATTTTTGAGTGGAGAAAACATGTATTATATTATTTAAGGGTGATCATGGAGAAGATAATTTATATATATATATATATAGTAAAACTGAATGATCATCCCAGCAAAATGTGTTAATGATTTATGAAGTATAAGAATGCCACTTATTGATTGTTTATTTATAATTGTTGTATAATTACTGTATTTTATTTTATATGGGGTGTATACAGTATATTAATCATTGAAAATTAATATTGTCCGAGGTGATAATTTTAAATCTGTTTAAAAACACAGGTCTAGTTTGTAGAAATATAATTTTTGTATCCATGTTGGTTTAATAATAATACAAATTAAAATAAAAAACTATTTGAAGCATTTTCTACAAAATAATATAAATGCTACAGACTTTCCATGCACTTTGAACACTTGAGTGTACGCAACTTAATCATTAATTTCACTAAAGAATTCTAGTTGACAAAAATATTTGATAAAAGTATCATTAATTTTTGAGTCAAGAATATATATATATATATATACATTCTCAAGGTCACTCCATTTGACCTATACAAAATGTGCCTTTTCATAAAAATGTAAAAATATCTGTTTTATTTTCCCATTCAAACACAGTTTTATTTTATTTATTTATTGTCTTAAAACAACAAAATGGCAACTTACAAGTTGGTTAAACCAAATGACAGTTAATAAATATTAATCATCGTTTTTCACGGCTTCAAGATGTTTTTTTACTATCTCAAAAAAATGTTATAATAACAAAATGACTCTTAAAAACTGTTAATCATTGAACCGTTGCGTTGCATTCAGGTCACTGTGTGAAATACACGTTAAATATATTTTGTTTAATATAACTTAAAACATTTAGAAAAAAAATTAATGTGACGTCACTGACCCATTGACCCAACTACACATATAGCTGTTAATTAAAATACAAAGAGTTCTCCTTGCATTAATTTAGAGACTTTTACAGCGGGGCATGACTGCCCCCTTCTCTCTGCAGCTGGCGCCGAGTGTCTACATAAACTCTCCCTTTCTTTCTTCCCTTTGATAAGAGTTACTCGCATGAGGCCACAGGAACACCTATAAAACATCCTTTTAATGCATATCAGAGGGTATTACTATTTTCAGTCTTTACAGGGTGCATACGTTTAAAAGTACCTTATATTAAACCTCATACTTGATGTCTATCCAGTGTTGGGTGTAATCAGATTATAAAGTAATTATTTAAAGTAATCAAACTACTTTTAGTTAATGGGAGGATAACCCTGTAAGCTACAACCACAGTCTTGACCAACACAAAATAGGTATACTTTACAATGCATGCCGACATTATGACCAAAACTGAACAAGTGCTTTGAAATTTATAGACAAATCAGAAGTGCCGTAATAATTTTGCGCTGCACATAATTTTATAATTGGTAAAAAAAATCTAATTGATCAAATAGCCGTGTGTCATATGTTGTTGGAAAGCTCTCAAAGAGTAGAATACAACCAGCCCATCTGTTTTACTCGCAGGCAGAAATGTAGCGAGTAATAGCTCATTATATGCCTTTGCCAATTATGTTGGTGTTGCTTATAAGCTGCATTTTTGCTTATAACGTCACAAAAAAATAAAGAGAACATAAAATATCACATATAGTAACTTTACGGAGGTGATTATCTTTAAAACGAGCCCATACACAACATAATCAAATGCATAGATCATTAGATAATCCACATGAAGCACAATGTGCACACCGCACATAATGTGCTATCTAGCTAAAAACACGTTAGCGTTCCTGGATTAGATGATGTCGTTGGAAATGTTGCAGTGTCATAGAATGCTAAACCAATCGCATTGGGTTTCAGATCGCTGCAACCAGAGGTGGAAGTCATCCAAATATGGGCAGAGAGGATCGGTCACTGTAATTACATATGGCCACCACTAGATGGCGCCAAGTACATGACACAGACTCAATGATGCCTCTAATGGCACAGAATGAAACCGAATGAGATCTTGTTACTGCATGCCTGCATGCTCTGGAGAGAGAGTATATCTTTAGCTATTGTTGTGTTTGCATGTGTAATTAGTTGTTATGTACAATTATTATGTTTTATTTGTTTGGAGAGGCTTTTGGACACTTGGAGACATTTTGGACACTAGGATAAATAATTTTTGTAATGCTATAACGTTTGATTGCTTTGTCGTATCAACACAAAATTGTATTCAGTTGCAGGTGACATGATTGGGAACAAAACAAACCCTGTTTTTCGGAGCTAACTTGTTTACATCCAGAGATATACAATGTCAAATAAATAAATAAATAAGAGTCAAGTTTCAAGGCTGAGATTTATCATTATCTATATCATGACAATGCAGAGTTATAAGACTTTAATTTTGGGTATGCCACTGAAAAAAACAGAGCTTAAAGGGTTAAAACCAAAGCATGATGTCATAAATAGCTCTAGTCAGACCTTCACAAGTCATTCATCACCATCTCATATTTCAGATGACTATTGTACACATTAACCAATCAAAATATTTCGTCTTACATGATCGGCTACACAGTGACCTCTCCTGTGGTTATGTGTCCATAATTATCCATGGAACTCTGTGAGGAGAACCAAAAAGTACTCAAAGTCCAGTGTGAGCCCAAGGAAATGAGATCTCCAGGGAGCATCTGTGACTAAAGTCTTTGTTCACACATTTAGCCTCTTCATGAAGAGACAAGCGAAAGGATGAGCCACATCGAAAGGAATCCAAGATCATGTTGCTGCATAAATATTCACTCAAAGCGTGAAACAGGGTTGTGTTTCTCTTCATGATTCGTCTAAGAGTAGACAAACGGTAACATGAAGTTTGTCATCTCACAGTGTGTTGCTTATAGTGTTTTAGTTCTACCATGTTTGTCTCATCCTGAGATAAGACAATGAGGCTCTCCAGATATGCTGGGAATGGGAATCTCCCCTTTCCGATTATGCACCTGGTATATTGGAAAGTGTATTAGGACTATCAACGTTCAGAGATAACACTGATCCTCACAGTCAAGTGCTATACAGTAGCTTGTTCCAACACACTGCACCCGACACCTGGTTTAAATCAGAGAAAGGGCCACAGCCAAAATGTGCAACGTTTTCCCCTGTTGCTGCTCTGTAAACATTTAGATAATAGCATGAGACTACCACAGTCACAAACATTATACAAGTAAACCATTCGCAGCCTTCTCTGCATCCACTCACTTATCTGTTTATTTAATTGTGGGAAACACCAAAGTGCAAAGTGAGTCTTCTGTGCTTAAGTGGCATTTTGGTGTATTTAAGTGTTTTACACAACCAAGATAGGGCTGCTATGTGCCAGCTCAAAGTTCGGTGTGAAGACGTAATGAAACGGTGCAAAATCCAGATTAAATTTAAAGGGACAGTTCACCCATAAATGAAAACTCTCATCATTTACTCACCCTCATGCCATCCCAGATGTGTATAACTTTCTTTCTTCTGCAGAACTCAAATGAAGATTTTTAGAAGAATATCTCAGCTCTGTAGGTCCATATAATGCAAAGTGAATGGTAACCAAAACTTTGAAGCTTCAAAAAACACATAAAGGCAGCATGAAAGGAATGCATACAACTCCAGTGGTTTAATCCATGTCTTCTGATGCGATTCAATCACTTTGGGTGAGAAACAGATCAATATTTCAATCGTGTTTTTTTACCATAAATCTCCACTTTCGAACTGTGAAAGGATGTGAAAGTGGAGATTTATAGTAAAAAAAGGACTTAAATATTGATCTGTTTCTCACCCACGCCATCATCATATCACTTCTGAAGACATGGAGAGTTTTATGGATTACCTTTATGCTGCCTTAATGTGTTTTTGGAGCGCCAATGATTTGGTCACCATTCACTTGCATTGTATGGACCTACAGAGCTGGGATACAGTATTTTTCTAAAAATCTTCTTTCATGTTCTGCAGAAGAAAGAAAGTCATACACATGTGGGATGACATGAGGGTGAGTAAATGATGAGAACATTTTCATGTTTGGGTGAACTATATATGAAACTATAAATTATGATATACAAGGTGGCTCACAACGTTTGATTGCTCATATCTTAAAAATGCATAAAGGCGTTTGCACGATTTTTGGCCTACTTCTACAACTTTTTGTAAACAACAAAATGATGTCACTGTGATGTCATTGGAACTTGATACAAATAAATAAATAACTAAATCATTTGCCCCCCCCCCCCAACTTATCTATATAATTGTAGCAAGTCTTTCTCATGATGTCGTCACAGTGATGTCATTATGTTGTTTACAAAAAGTTGCAGAAGTAGGCCAAAAACTTTGAAAATGTCTTAATGCATTTTTAAGATATGAGCAATCAAACGTTGTCAGCCACCCTGTTTATTATAATTTATAGTTTCAATTTAACCCTTTAATGCATACCCGGGACCTTGTGTGTAACTTGTGTGTATATTGTGTGTAACTTGTGTGTATCTTGTGTGTATCTTGTGAGTAACTTGTGTGTATCTTGTGTGTAACTTGTGTGTATCTTGTGTGTAACTTATGTGTAACTTGTGTGTATCTTATCTGTAACTTGTGTGTAACTTGTGTGTATCTTGTGTGTAACTTGTGTGTATCTTGTGTGTATCTTGTGAGTAACTTGTGTGTATCTTGTGTGTAACTTGTGTGTCTCTTGTGTGTAACTTATGTGTATCTTGTGTGTAACTTGTGTGTATCTTATCTGTAACTTGTGTGTAACTTGTGTGTATCTTGTGTGTAACTTGTGTGTATCTTGTGTGTAACTTGTGTGTATCTTGTGTGTAACTTGTGTGTATCTTGTGTGTATCTTGTGTGTAACTTGTGTGTATCTTATGTGTAACTTGTGTGTAACTTGTGTGTATCTTGTGTGTATCTTGTGTGTAACTTGTGTGTATCTTGTGTGTAACTTGTGTGTAACTTGTGTGTATCTTGTGTGTAACTTGTGTGTAACTTGTGTGTAACTTGTGTGTATCTTGTGTGTAACTTATGTGTATCTTATGTGTAACTTGTGTGTATCTTGTGAGTAACTTGTGTGTATCTTGTGTGTAACTTGTGTGTATCTTGTGTGTAACTTATGTGTAACTTGTGTGTAACTTGTGTGTATCTTGTGTGTATCTTATGTGTAACTTGTGTGTAACTTGTGTGTATCTTGTGTGTAACTTATGTGTATCTTGTGTGTAACTTGTGTGTATCTTGTGTGTAACTTGTGTGTATCTTGTGTGTAACTTGTGTGTAACTAATGTGTAACTTGTGTGTAACTTGTGTGTAACTTGTGTGTATCTTGTGTGTAACTTGTGTGTAACTTGTGTGTATCTTGTGTGTAACTTGTGTGTATCTTGTGTGTAACTTATGTGTATCTTGTTTATAACTTGTGTGTATCTTGTGTGTAACTTGTGTGTATCTTGTGTGTAACTTGTGTGTATCTTGTGTGTAACTTGTGTGTATCTTATGTGTAACTTGTGTGTAACTTGTGTGTATCTTATGTGTAACTTGTGTGTAACTTGTGTGTAACTTGTGTGTATCTTGTGTGTAACTTGTGTGTATCTTGTGTGTAACTTGTGTGTATCTTGTGTGTAACTTGTGTGTAACTTGTGTGTAACTTGTGTGTATCTTGTGTGTAACTTGTGTGTATCTTGTGTGTAACTTGTGTGTATCTTGTGTGTAACTTGTGTGTATCTTGTGTGTAACTTGTGTGTATCTTGTGTGTAACTTGTGTGTATCTTGTGTGTAACTTGTGTGTATCTTATGTGTAACTTGTGTGTAACTTGTGTGTAACTTGTGTGTATCTTGTGTGTAACTTGTGTGTATCTTGTGTGTAACTTGTGTGTATCTTGTGTGTAACTTATGTGTATCTTATGTGAAACTTACGTGTAACTCAATTTGTGTTTGGCTGCCAGTTCCATCGTGTGAAATTTCAGTGTGAAAGTAATGAACCCTGTTCTAGAATTATTGCATTATCGTTTAATATAAACATCTTAATATATTTTATTCTACTATTTTCTAATTGTTTTGAAAATATCTAGGCTATCTGGGCGTTTTGTAGATTCCTTTGTGATTGACATAAGTGCCGGGTCTCTAAAGACCCGAATATGTACTGAGCATTTGGTGAAATTCCCATGCATTTAAGGCTTAAAAGTACAATTTCATATTTCATCATTTATATTTAAAACATCAATCTCATAACATTGTTGATGCAATTGTAATTGCTGTGCAAATGCGTTTATGCCACCTCTGAGCACCATTAAACAGTCTGTGTGTAACACCTAAATGCCATTTTAGATGCTGCTTCATTCCACGTTTGCAATGTAAAGATGTTTCAGCTAAAGTGTCCATTTGATCTCTTTGCAGTTTAGGAGAAACTGAGATTTTGTGAGGAAGTGAGGAAGTCTGCGAGAAAGAACGAGAAAGCGAAGAGCCGAGGAAAGGTTTTGTATGTGTGTTATAAAAGCATGACATCATCCCAATGTGGTTTCAGGCCTCATAGAGGGCAACACTCTGCGTTTCTGACTCTTATCTGCCCATAAATTCTTATTTTGGGAGGAAGCTTTTACAACTTGCCTTTACAGCCTTCTCTCCCCCCAAATGGGGCCGTGACTGAGTGTGATGACCTCACCCTGTTTCTACTCAACTCTCTTTTTTTGACTCCATCCCTCCCGCTTTCTCACAGTCCGTGCAAGAGCGAGAGGTTTGCAAGAGTCACGTTCTCCACAGAGAAAAGCTCTTGACTTCACACATGGGTTTTGTTGACTTCAGAACGAGTCTTTACCTCCGATTCACCAGAAGAAGGATTTAAAGATACGTACAAGAGGGTGTTGGGGTGAGTACAATGAAAAGGATCCAACCGTTCACCATTGGGACCAAGTTGTCAGTCCCATCTGAGACCAAATGTCCGGATTATGTAGGCACCATCCTTCCTGTCCCAGCTCTGGATGGTTGCGAACTCCGAAATGACTCGAGCGATGACATTTCTCCTTTGCATCACAATTCTGCACCTGTGGAAGAACATACAGAGGACTTTAATGAGGATGTTAAAGAGGAAGAAGACAGGGACTCTGTGTCTCCACCAGCTTCCTCCAGATCCATCAGGAAGATTGCGATGTGTGCGAACTCCGAGAGCCAGAAGGAATGTCATGTCACAAAGTCGTTGCCTGTTGAGGAAAGATTGAGCGACTGGTCTGATACACAGCTGGAGGTGAGTGAGACTTCATATTGTTCGGATGTGTTCCCTAGCTGGATATTTTTGCACACATTTAAAGTTGTTGTTTTTTTATGAGCTGTTTGTTGAACGGTTTTGGTTGCCGCCTGTCTGTGCACATTATTCCCAAACGTCTGTGTGGAGTTGCAAAACTAGAAATACAGTTTTTCAAATGAGAACAAGAGCACATTGTCTTACTCTGAGAGGAAGAACAAAACTGTGTGGATTATTACAGTTTTGCACACTGTGCTCATTGAGATGAGGTCATAGCCGTACCCTTTATTACACAAGCCCACAGTCCAGATGAACTGGCAATTTCCACCCAAAAAACGAGGAACTAGATCCAAATGGCAAACGCAGAGATCAAACTGGTAATGAAACATGGCACATCTGCACTAATGATGCCAAAGAGTGTTTTAATGTGCCATTATTCGGGATAAACACTCGAGGACGGGTTGAACTGTTGGTTGATTGTGTCTGAAGAGCTGCCAGATGATGTTACATTATTTCAATACTTTTAAACCGTTCCTTTATCCTGTTATCATGCACTGGGGGATCCCGGGGCAAGTTGTCATACTATTTACTCCAGTGAATATTTCTCATGTTTGAATGTTTATTTTTGAAAGTCAAGGACTCTGCTGTGAAACCTGCCATAAAAAGGCCTATTATGGATTTACTCAAATAATTATGCAATACATAAATACTTAAATAATGTTCAAAAATATGAAAGCATTAGTTTTGGCTATTCAAATATTGTCATTTATTAATTGTATACAATCTTGGAGTCCATGTTGGTTTAATAGATTTTGGAAAATAACATTTATTGCATTTTCCAAAAATACAAAAAATAAATAAATAAATGGTTTAATGACTTTTAAAATGTCATGTGGTGTTATCTAAAGGTATTAAAATACTGTCTTTGCACCTTGAAGACATGAAAGTGAACGCAACATAATCATTCATTTTATCAAAAATGTCAAGCATATTTTTTAGGTGAAAAACACTGTTGTGAATATTAAGCGGTTTCCTTGGTTACTCTATTTGACGTGGACAAAATGTCAAAAATATTGATATTTTGTGGATGCCCTGAACCACACTGTTGAAAAAAAATATTATCTTTCAAATTATTTTTCCAATTTTTATTGCCTCTCAAAAAAAACTTTTATTTTGTATTTTTAAATTTTTTTTTCTTAGTTTTTTCCCTCAATGTTTATTTATTTTTTCCTAATTATTTTCCCTCTCAATTTTTTTTAACATTTTTTTCCCTCTCAAATTTTTTAAATTTTTTTTTTTTCACATTGTTTCCCATTTTTATTCCCTATCAAAAATATTTTATATTTTTTTTACCTCATTTTTTTCCCTCAATGTTTTTTTTCCCCTAATTGTTTTCCCTCTCAAAATGTTTTTTTCTCTTTTTTTTTCCAATTTTTATTCCCTCTCCAAAAAATTATATATTTTTCCCTCATTTTTTTCCCTCTCTTTTGTTTTTTGTTTTTTTCAAACTTTTTTCCCTCTCAAATTTTTTTTTTCCCCTCGCAAATGTTTTTTTGTTTTCCTTAAAATTGTTTTAACCTAATTTATATTTTTTTATGCAGGACATTTTTCACAGTGTGGTTCGGGGCTTTCGTAGTAATTATTAATATGACAATTAATTTTTTTCAAACTTCCCAAAAAGTCTTGAGGCTCTAAAAAACAAACAACATTGTTACCTACATTTTGGTTACGCCACATGACTTTGATTTGATGAACAAAATGTTTTCAGATATTAATCATATTTTAACATAAAATAATTTCACTGCTTATTTTTTTAAAGAAATAATAATAAACATTATTCTGCACTACTCATGCCAATATTTTTTCAGCTTTTATTGAGACTTTCTTAGACAAATAAAGTTGTCAGAGGAGATAAAAAATAAAATGTAGTTTAAAACACGTGTTTCATGCTCATAAAATTCAATCTTAGAGTCCATGTTGGTTTCACAAATTTTGCAAAAAACATTAATAGCATTTTCTACAAAAAATGATTTAATGAGTCTAAAAATGTCATGTGGTGTAACCTTCAAATTAAAGGTATTAAAATACTTTCCTCGCACCCTGAATACATGAAAGTCATCATTCATTTAAGAAAAGTTTTCAAACATATTTTTGAGGTGAAAAATCACTCTATTTGACATGGACAAAATGTCAAAATATTGATATTTAATGAAATGACAAATTATTATTTTGTAAACTTTCTCGAGGGTCTAAAATAACAACAACAGTTGGTTACACCGCATGACTTTAATTAGGTGGACAAACATTTGAAATATTAATTATATTTTAAAATAAAACCACGGCGCTGCTTTTTGTTCTTTTTTTAAGAAATACTAATAAAAATTATTCTGCACTGCTCATGCCAAAAAAAAATTTTTTTAAGAATTTGGGCTTTTAATGAGACTTTCTGTCTCCGGGCGGTTACAGTGTCACACCACATGACATTTTTCAATTTAAGCCCCAGAAAAAATCTCAAAATGACTCTGAACTCATGTTCAGGTGTTACAAAAATAAAAACAAAAATGAGTGTTACATCATTGAACCTAAACACTTTCATTACATTGCCGACCCTTACCTTAACAAATGCAAGTTTGGTTTTATTGTATTACATGTTTCCCCAATAGCTATAGCAAACTTCACACAAAATATTTGTATTAAATGAACAACTTCTGATATTATTGAGCATTACATGCCAAAATACATCATATAAACCCCATGTGTGTTCTCAACACAGGTGCATAATCACAAGGGGTTAATTATGGAGACCTCTGATACCTCAGAAGAAGATGAATGTGTTTGCAGTTAAAAATAGCTTGTTTTTAATTCATGTTTGTGCATATGCGCTTAAGCAATACCCAAACAAACAACTGCTGAGACATGACAAAAGAAGCAGGACTTGGCTCGTAAGACGAGGTCGTAGCAGCGATGTGGGATGATGTAATAGATTTTGGAAGAGATGCAAAAAGGAGGAAAAAATGCAACAGTCTTGAGTTCATTGCTGGCCATAATGTGCAGAGCGTGCATGAACAGTGTCATTTGTGCGATGTCCTTACAATGCTAAAATTGCAAACTAACCACATCTGTGTAAAATTATAGCCAATTTTAACCTTAGTTACATGATGATTTAATGCCGTAAACCCTAAAACGACCATTAAAAATGATTAAAAAACATTTACAGCTCAAATTATACAGAAGAATGAATGTAAGTGCAAAAAATGAAGTTTTAAGTCTTATTTTCAGAGAAATATAACCACAGTTATTCTGTCTCTCTCTCTCTCACTGTCTGTCTCTCTCGATGGCGAGACTGTGTTCACTGAGCCTGTACTCGCCCAGGATCTGTCTCTCTCTCTCACTGTCTGTCTCTCACGCTCACTGTCTGTCTCTCTCGATGGCGAGACTGTGCTCACTGAGCCTGTACTCGCCCAGGATCTGTCTCTCTCTCTCTCACTGTCTGTCTCTCTCGATGGTGAGACTGTGCTCACTGAGCCTGTACTCGCTCAGGATCTGTCTCTCTCTCTCTTGCTGTCTGTCTCTCTCGATGGCGAGACTGTGCTCACTGAGCCTGTACTCGCCCAGGATCTGTCTCTCTCTCTCACTGTCTGTCTCTCTCGATGGCGAGACTGTGCTCACTGAGCCTGTACTCGCCCAGGATCTGTCTCTCTCTCTCTCACTGTCTGTCTCTCACGCTCACTGTCTGTCTCTCTCGATGGCGAGACTGTGCTCACTGAGCCTGTACTCGCTCAGGATCTGTCTCTCTCTCTGACTGTCTGTCTCTCACTCTCACTGTCTGTCTCTCTCGATGGCGAGACTGTGCTCACTGAGCCTGTACTCGCCCAGGATCTGTCTCTCTCTCTCTCACTGTCTGTCTCTCTCGATGGTGAGACTGTGCTCACTGAGCCTGTACTCGACCAGGATCTGTCTCTCTCTCTCTCACTGTCTGTCTCTCTCGATGGTGAGACTGTGCTCACTGAGCCTGTACTCGCCCAGGATCTGTCTCTCTCTCTCTCACTGTCTGTCTCTCACTCTCACTGTCTGTCTCTCTCGATGGCGAGACTGTGCTCACTGAGCCTGTACTCGCTCAGGATCTGTCTCTCTCTCTCTCACTGTCTGTCTCTCTCGATGGTGAGACTGTGCTCACTGAGCCTGTACTTGCCCAGGATCTGTCTCTCTCTCTCACTGTCTGTCTCTCTCGATGGTGAGACTGTGCTCACTGAGCCTGTACTCGCTCAGGATCTGTCTCTCTCTCTCTCACTGTCTGTCTCTCTCGATGGCGAGACTGTGCTCACTGAGCCTGTACTCGCCCAGGATCTGTCTCTCTCTCTCACTGTCTGTCTCTCTCGATGGTGAGACTGTGCTCACTGAGCCTGTACTCGCTCAGGATCTGTCTCTCTCTCTGACTGTCTGTCTCTCACTCTCACTGTCTGTCTCTCTCGATGGCGAGACTGTGCTCACTGAGCTTGTACTCGCCCAGGATCTGTCTCTCTCTCTCTCACTGTCTGTCTCTCTCGATGGTGAGACTGTGCTCACTGAGCCTGTACTCGCCCAGGATCTGTCTCTCTCTCTCTCACTGTCTGTCTCTCTCGATGGTGAGACTGTGCTCACTGAGCCTGTACTCGCTCAGGATCTGTCTCTCTCTCTCACTGTCTGTCTCTCTCGATGGTGAGACTGTGCTCACTGAGCCTGTACTCGCTCAGGATCTGTCTCTCTCTCTCACTGTCTGTCTCTCACGCTCACTGTCTGTCTCTCTCGATGGCGAGACTGTGCTCACTGAGCCTGTACTCGCCCAGGATCTGTCTCTCTCTCTCACTGTCTGTCTCTCTCGATGGTGAGACTGTGCTCACTGAGCCTGTACTCGACCAGGATCTGTCTCTCTCTCTCTCACTGTCTGTCTCTCTCGATGGTGAGACTGTGCTCACTGAGCCTGTACTCGCTCAGGATCTGTCTCTCTCTCACTGTCTCTCTCTCAGTCTGTCTCACTGCTACTCTCAGTCTGTCTCCTCTCACTGTCTGTCTCTCTCGATGGTGAGACTGTGCTCACTGAGCCTGTACTCGCTCAGGATCTGTCTCTCTCTCTCTCACTGTCTGTCTCTCTCGATGGTGAGACTGTGCTCACTGAGCCTGTACTTGCCCAGGATCTGTCTCTCTCTCTCTCACTGTCTGTCTCTCTCGATGGTGAGACTGTGCTCACTGAGCCTGTACTCGCTCA